>NC_057803.1:389151165-389375885 GCF_018294505.1 Triticum aestivum | reverse complement strand
GAAGGCCCCGCCAGTCTATGGTGGGAGAATTATGGAGCCATGCGCCCAGCGGGCCATGTCACTACTTGGGCTGAGTTCAGCGAGGCTTTCCGTGAACATCACATTCCGGAGGGTCTCATGGACCGTAAACGTGAAGAATTTTGCAGTTTCACCCAAGGCCGACTTTCTGTGGACGTCTATAGCAGAGAGTTTGGTAATCTCGCCCGATATGCAACTGAGGAAGTGTCTACTGACGCCAAGAAGCAAGCAAGGTTCCGTAAGGGCCTTAGTCCTGAGCTTCGCCGCGACCTCCGTCTGCATGAGTGCACATCTTTTTCGAAACTTGTCAACAAAGCCATCAGTGCTGAAACTGGTCAGACTGACTATGACGCAACACGCAAGCATGGCCGTGACCTGGGTTCCTCATCCGGTGCTGGTCCTCAGAAGCGCCGCGTGTGGGTGCCCAACACCGCCCTGCCACCCAGGTTCACACCAAGGCCATCCTTCCAGGCGCCTCGCCCTGTTCAACAGTCTGCACCAACCAAGCCCTATGGGGGTCCATCCAATAGTGCTCCTCCACGTACCAGTTCCGTGACTTGTTTCAAGTGTGGGGAATCTGGTCACTATATGCGTGAGTGTCCCCAGACCAACCCCAATCAATCTGCTAAAGCTGTTGGCCGTGGCAAGCCGACAGGGAAGGTGTTCCATGCCAAACCGGTCACCGCTTCACGTGGCCATGTCAACTGTATCTCTGCCGAAGAAGCTCAAGAGGACCCCAACGTCGTTCTCGGTACGCTTCTTGTTAATTGCCACCCGGCATCTGTCCTTTTCGATACAGGAGCCTCTCATTCTTTTATATCTGAAAATTATGCTCGTTTGCATAACGTTGCATTCTGTGACTTGCCATCCACTATGGAAATCTCTACCCCTGGGTCTAGATGGCAGACCTCTAGGGTAAGTTATGGAAATGAGATCCAAGTCGACAGACTTGTTTTCCTTGCATCTTTGATAGCCCTTAAATCTTCGGATATTAATATCATTTTGGGTATGGACTGGATGTCAGCTCATCAAGCCAAAATTGATTGCTTCTCTAGGACTGTTCAACTCACCCATCCTTCGGGAAAGATAGTCAATGTCTTGACCCGAATAGCCAAGCGACAATTATATTCTCTTAACGCCAGCCCTTTGCCAGACCTTGAGGACGTTCCGGTAGTCCGTGACTTCCCGGATGTCTTTCCAGAGGAATTGCCAGGTGTTCCACCTGACAGGGATGTTGAGTTCGTAATCGACCTCATTCCAGGAACCGTTCCGATTGCTAGAAGACCTTATAAGATGGCACCCCTAGAACTAGCCGAGCTCAAGAAACAACTCGATGAATCCTTGAAAAAGGGTTTCATCCGCCCTAGTTCATCTCCGTGGGCTTGCCCCGTCCTATTCGTCAAGAAGAAAGATGGTACGGACCGGATGGTTGTAGATTACCGACCTGTCAATTTGGTCACAATCAAGAACAAATATCCACTTCCCAGGATCAACGATCTGTATGATCAGCTTGCTGGATCCTCAGTCTTCTCCAAGATGGATTTGAGGTTGGGCTACCATCAAATCAAAATCAGAAACGGGGACATTCCTAAAACGGCCTTTGTTACTCGTTATGGCCAATACGAGTACACCGTCATGTCCTTCGGTTTAACCAACGCTCCAGCCACCTTTTCTCGGTTAATGAACTCAATCTTCATGGAGTATTTGGATAAATTCGTCGTAGTTTATCTCGATGATATACTCATCTACTCCAAGAACAAGGAAGAACATGCCGAACATCTAAGGCTAGTGTTGAAGAAACTTCGAGAGCATCGCCTTTATGCCAAAATTTTCAAAATGTGAATTCTGGTTGTCAGAAGTGACCTATCTGGGTCATGTAATATCGGGTAAAGGTATTGCTGTTAACCCTGAGCGAGTTCAAGCCATCCTTGATTGGACTCCACCCGAATCGGTCAAGCAAGTTCGGAGTTTTCTAGGCTTAGCGAGCTATTGTCGTCGCTTTGTCGAGAACTTCTCCAAAGTTGCTAAACCTCTAACCGAACTCCTCAAGAAAGATAAGAAGTTCGAATGGACTCCACAATGTGAGCACAGCTTTCAGGAACTGAAAAGACGCCTGACCTCTGCTCCCGTACTGGTACCGCCAGACTTCTCCAAGGACTTTGTTATCTACTGCGACGCCTCGCGACAAGGACTAGGTTGCATTCTCATGCAAGATCGACACGTAATTGCTTACGCTTCACGGCAATTGCACCCACATGAGGAGAATTATCCTACTCATGATCTAGAACTTGCAGCCGTAGTCTATGCACTTAAGACCTGGCGACATTACCTCCTCGGTAATCGTTGCGAAATATTCACTGATCACCAAAGTCTGAAGTACATCTTCACCCAACCGGATCTGAATCTTAGGCAAAGACGTTGGGTTGAATTGATCACTGACTTCGACCTAGGAATAACCTATACCCCAGGGAAAGCCAACGTCATGGCTGATGCGCTAAGTCGTAAATCTTATTGTAACAACCTGATGTTACAACAAAGTCAACCGCTTCTCCATGAGGAATTTCGAAAGCTTAACCTTCACATTGTTCCTCAAGGTTTTCTCTCCACCTTGGTGGCAAAACCTACCCTTACGGATCAAATTATCAAAGCACAGAAGGTAGATCCGGGAATCTCCCGCATCAAGAGGAACATTCAGAAAGGAATTGCGGATTGTTTCTCCATTAATGATCAAGGGGTCGTATACTTCGGGAATCGACTAGTGGTTCCCAAAGTGCGAAACCTGAGGCGTTTGATCCTTAAGGAAGCTCATGAATCTCCTCTCACCATTCATCCCGGTAGCACTAAAATGTATCAGGACCTACGCCAGAGGTTCTGGTGGACTAGGATGAAGAGAGAAATTGCTCAGTATATTGCAAATTGCGACGTCTGTCGTCGTGTAAAAGCAGAGCATCACCGGCCTGCTGGCACCCTTCAACCCTTAGCTATTCCTGAATGGAAATGGGATAAAATTGGTATGGATTTCATTACCGGTTTTCCCAGGGCCAAAAGAGGGAATAATGCTATTTTCGTCGTGGTCGATCGTCTTTCCAAAGTAGCTCATTTCTTACCTGTTCGTGAGAGTATAACCGCTAGCCAGCTGGCAGACTTATACATCTCCCGGATAGTGTCCCTCCATGGTGTTCCTTTGGAAATCAATTCGGATCGAGGAAGTCTTTTCACCTCTCGATTTTGGGAAAGTTTCCAAAATGCTATGGGAACCCGTCTCTCCTTTAGCACCGCTTTCCACCCTCAGTCAAGTGGTCAAGTGGAACGCGTCAACCAAATTCTAGAAGACATGCTTCGAGCCTCTGTTATCTCTTTCGGAATGGACTGGGAGAAGTGCCTTCCATTTGCCGAATTCGCTTACAACAACAGCTATCAATCTAGCTTGGGTAAAGCCCCTTTTGAAGTTCTCTATGGACGACGATGTCGAACACCCCTTAACTGGTCAGAGACCGGGGAAAGACAATTCTTTGGCCCGGATATGATTCAGGAAGCAGAAGAACAAGTTTGTATCGTTCGTGAAAAGTTGAAAACAGCCCAATCCCGTCAAAAGAGTCAATATGACCGAAAACATAAGGCTATGACTTTCGAGGTTGACGAGAAGGCTTACCTTCGGGTCACCCCTCTGAAGGGAACCCATCGTTTCGGTATCAAAGGCAAATTGGCTCCTCGTTACATTGGACCTCTTCGCATTCTTGCCAAACGAGGAGAAGTTGCCTACCAGTTGGAACTACCTCCGCATCTCTCCAGAGTTCACGATGTCTTCCACGTTTCTCAACTCAGGCGTTGCTTCTCGGATCCTATCCGTGAAGTGGACCACGAAACGCTTGATCTCCAAGATGATCTTACATATCGAGAGTACCCCATTCGTATCCTCGATCAGGCCGAGCGTACCACCCGACGTCATAACATCAAGTTTCTCAAAGTTCAATGGTCGCACCATTCTGAAGATGAAGCAACTTGGGAAAGGGAGGATCGTCTTCGACTCGAGTATCCCGCCTTCTTCCTGGAGGAACCCAAATCTCGGGACGAGATTCTTTTGAGTGGGGGTGAGTTGTCACACCCTAGCTAGTCATGCATTAGAGTGTTGCATCATGTTTACTCATTCATCAGAAACTTGAAATGGGGATGACAGAACCCCCAGTCCCCTCTGAAACCAACTAGGGCTACTAAAATAATTTTTCAATGAACCTGAAATGCCCTTCTAAAATGCCCATCATTTTTGTCTTGGTTCAGAACCTCTGCCAAAAATGGTGCACATTTTCCTAGGCCATCCTAGGGTTTTTGAATTAAATCATAAATATTTGAATTTGAGCATTTAAAATAATATAAAATATTTAAATGCTCAAATATCTCCAAACTAAAATGTTTCATGTTGGAAATAATCCAACCATGGGCCAGGAATAGTTTGGTGATTTTTGAAGTTGCCTAGGTATTTTATTTAATTCAACAAAGTTGCAGATATTTTAAATAAAAACAGAAAACAGAAAAGAAAGGGGAAGACTTCCTTGTGCAGCCCAGCCAGCTGGCCGGCCCAGCCAGCAACCGACCCAGCCCAGCACTGTAGCTCCCCGTCGTCTTCCTCCCCTCGCCCCGAAGCTGCTGCGTGCTCGCGCGCGCGCGGCCGCGCGGCCACCTCCTGCTTGCCGACGCCCTCCTGGCCGCGTGGACGACGCCCGCAGCCCGTCCCGATCCCCCCTGCTCTCTCTCACTCTCCCCGGCTCTCTCCTTCCTCTCCCTCGCTCTCTCTCTCACACGGCCGAACACCACCGTCGCCACCGTTCGCCGTAGCAGTCGTCTCCGACCACCCCTCGCTCCCCCGACTAGCTCAGAAGCTCCGCCACAACTCCCTCTTCCTCCCCACCGCTCCACGGGTCTCCGGAAGCCCTGCATCGCCGCCACGTCGCCGTTCCCCTCTTCGGACTCCGACCACCGTCGCCGTCAAATTCATCGTCTCCGGCGCGTCCCCGAGCCCGCTTCGACGCCCACTGCAACCGCGGTGAGCCCCCGGAGCGTTTCCCCCTTCTTCCCTGGTCTCTCCCGACCTCTAGGCCCTAGCTCCACCTCGACCGAGAGCTCCACGCCGCCGGCGATGTCGCCGTCGTGGCCACGGTCGCCGTAGCGCCCAACCGAGCACACCATCGTGCTCCACACATCACCAGGAGCACGTAGAACGCACCAACGCCTCCCCAAACCCCCTGCAACACTGATCCCGACCGCACCCGAACTCCGGCCGCCGCAGCCGAGCTCGCCGCCGTCAACTCCGGCCACCCCGAGCCCAACCACCACCACCAATAGACGCGGCTCAACCTCAGCAACACGTAGATGCCTTCCGCCGTCCATTTGGTCGCCGGAATGGCAAAAAGCACTCTCGCTGCCGTCTCGGATCTCGCCGGCGTCATGTCGCCGGTGGGGTTTGACTTGACCGACCTGGGGTTTGACCCCCCAGGGTCACTGACGCGTGGGCCCTGTCGGCCAGATGGTTAGGTTAGCGCTAACTACTGTTAGTCAACCCCCCCTGACACTGACAATGGGCCCCAGCGCCACTAATTAGTAATTAGAATTAATTTAAATCTGTTTAACCCCCCCTGTCACTGACGTGTGGCCCCCACACGTCAGGTTTGACTTCAGCCAGCCGCAGTTGACCTGCTGACGTCACACTGACGTCAGGCTGACGCAGTAATTGAATTACCTGCAGGTCGGGCTGTAGCACTGGGCTAGCAGGACTCCGGTAAACCGGGCTGTAGCGGGCTAACAGGACTCCGGTACTCAAAGCGTGACATTTCCCCGAAGGGACAGACACAGGAACGAAGAAGGACACATGCCGGCCAGCCTAGGTGTTCCAGAGCAGTAGCAAGCTACCATGGCTCAGCGGTAACACTAGGAGACATTTCCCGGTAAGAGAGGCTACTAAAGATAAACAACTAGATAGTCAGATCCCACACATACCAAGCATTTCAATCATACACACAATATGCTCGATATGTGCAAATACAACGAAGCATCACAA
The DNA here is from genome assembly GCF_018294505.1 of Triticum aestivum. Lineage (NCBI taxonomy): Eukaryota > Viridiplantae > Streptophyta > Magnoliopsida > Poales > Poaceae > Triticum > Triticum aestivum. The sequence goes on along the minus strand of NC_057803.1, from coordinate 389,369,815 downwards.
CATGACTCTACGACACAAGTACTTTATTTAAGGCTCAGGGAGCCATACATATCATACACAAAGGTACGGGTCTCACGACCCAACATACAAGTCATACAGTCATACAAACCAGCAGCGGAAGTAACTTGTCTGAGTACAGACAACTAGTAAAATAAAAGAGACTTGGAAAGCCTAGCTATACTACGTGGTCCTTCACAAGCTCAGGGTCACCACCTGGGTCTTTAGCCTACTCGTTGATGTCAACGTCTACATAGAACCCATCAGAAGGGGTTGCAGCGTCTTCTGTAAAAATGTAGATTATAGCAACATGAGTACAAAGGTACTCAGCAAGACTTACATCAGATTCTACATACATGCATAGTATCAAGAAGGGTTGGTGGAGTTATTGCAGCAAGCCAGCTTTGACTCTTGGCTAGGCTATCCTACGATACTCCAACTTGAAATGGTTTTGCGCACACGAGTCCACTACTCACCACTTCAATACACTACCGAGGATCCACCTCCGTCTTCCTACGGAAGAGCCATCCTCGGCACTCACACTTATCTTGAGGCTTTTAGTAGTTTCCATTTACTTGTCTATGAACTGTATAGGCAACCAAGTAGTCCTTTACCGCGGACGCGGCTATTCGAATAGATCGTGTTAACCCTGCAGGGGTGTACTTCTTCATACACGCTCTCACCACTTACCGTCGCTTACACGACATGTACTCGGCCACCTTCAAGCGGAAGCCCAACATGGGTGTCGGCCACGACCTACCTAATCACCTAAGCCTCCGGTCCAGGTTTATCGCCTATTCAGGTTCCATCCGCAGGGAGTCCGGCCGAGGTTTCCCATACGGCCCCGAACGATGTGAACAGGGTTCCCGAGATACCTAACGGGTATTCGGTACACCGTGCCACGTACCTACCGCATCACAGCCCACCCCTACGGTCAGCGCTGTCCACGGCCTCCAGTAGGCTACAAACACCAGAAACTACTTGCAACTCCTGGACGGAGAACTAGGGTGAATAAGAAGTCGAGAGGGTCCATTGGTTTCGGGCCCAATGCATGGTAGTAGCTGATTCTTAAATCACACAGACAGATCTCAGTGCTTAAGGTCGGCTTCAATGAAACAACCCACCATGTACTCCTACATGGCCTCTCATCGATACCTTTACCAAATCGTGTTCACCACACCACTCTCATTACCGACATAATCATTTCACTCTAGCCCATCACCCAGATGAACCAGACCTGACACGACTCTAAGCATAGCAGGCATAGCAAGGTAGGAACAACACATACATATGGCTCAATCAACTCCTACACATGCTAGTGGGTTTCATCTAGTTACTGTGGCAATGACAGGTCATGCAGAGGAAATGGGTTCAACTACCGTAGCACACAGCAGTTTGAATCGCGTTGTCTTAATGCAGTAAAAGAGAGCAGGAGCGAGAACATGGGATTGTATCGATATGATCAAATGGTTGGTTGCTTGCCTGATGGTTCGATGCACGGATATGGTTCTTTGTTAGGGTAATCACGGTACTCCTCGGGAACAGATCCTGTCGCAAAGGGCATCGATACACAAACATCACCAAACAATGTGCAACAATATGATGCATGCATGAAACATGGCAATATGAGTGTGTTGGGCTAATGCAACTAAAGCCAGAAGTATTTGAACAAATTTGAATCAAAGATTCAAATTCCAAATTCAAATATGGCCTTTTAAAGTGCCTTTTCTTGTTCTGCTTAAAACATCAGGTTAACTTGTTTGATCATGCATGGAAATAGTACAGATGGATAGATTGGATTTTTCTGATCATTTTTCATATATAATTTGTCCAATTTGGAGTTACAGAATAAAAGTTATGAATTTTTGAAGTTTAATTAATATTCTGGAATTTCCTGATTTAATTTAAATCCAGAAATTCAATTACTGCGTCAGCCTGACGTCACAGTGACGTCAGCAGGTCAACAGGGCTGGCTCGGGTCAAACCTGACGTGTGGGGTCCACACGTCAGTGACACAGGGGCTAATCCCGTGTTGACCCGGGCTGGTTAGCTTTGACTAAGCCCTGGGGCCCACTTGTCAGCGTCAGTAGGTGGGGGGGTTAGTGACTAATTAACTAGGCCACGTCAGCCCGCCGGAGTTCTGGCCGGCGGCGACCATTAGCGCGGCGGCGAGAGTGATTTTGGTCGTTTCGGCCACCAAATGGACTATAAAATATTTAAATGCTCAAATATCTCCAAACTAAAATGTTTCATGTTGGAAATAATCCAACTATGGACCAGGAGTAGTTTGGTGATTTTTGGAGTTGCCTAGGTATTTTATTTAATTCAACAAAGTTGCAGATATATTAAATAAAAACAGAAAACAGAAAATTAAATAAAAGGAGTAGACTTACCTGGACCTACCTGCCCAGCCCAGCCGGCCCAGCACTGTGCTGGCCCGTGCCAGCCAGCTGCTTCCCCTTGCCAGAGCAGGCAGGGAGGTGAGCATGGCGCGCCCGAGCTCGCCACGCACCACCCAGCCTCTCTGCATCGCCCTGGTCGCCGTTGCGCCGCGTGGATCGTCTTCTGGTCGTCGCCCCGACCTCGCCGACACCCCATTCACTCTCCCCGGCTCTCCCTCGCTCTCTCTCCCGCCCGACCGAACACCACCGTCGCCGCCGTTCGCCATAGCCACCGTCTCCGACCACCCCTCGCTCCCCCGACTAGCTCAGGAGCTCCGCCTCAACTCCCTCTTCCTCCCCACCGCTCCACGGGTCTCCGGAAGCCCTGCATCGCCGCCACGTCGCCGTTCCCCTCTTCGGGCTCCGACCACCGTCGCCGTCAAATTCGTCGTCTCCGGCGCGTCCCCGAGCCCGCTTCGACGCCCACTGCAACCGCGGTGAGCCCCCCAAGCGTTTCCCCCTTCTTCCCTGGTCTCTCCCGACCTCTAGGCCCTAGCTCCACCTCGACCGAGAGCTCCACGCCGCCGGCGATGTCGCCGTCGTGGCCACGGTCGCCGTAGCGCCCAACCGAGCACACCATCGTGCTCCACACATCACCAGGAGCACGTAGAACGCACCAACGCCTCCCCAAACCCCCTGCAACACTGATCCCGACCGCACCCGAACTCCGGCCGCCGCAGCCGAGCTCGCCGCCGTCAACTCCGGCCACCCCGAGCCCAACCACCACCACCAATAGACGCGGCTCAACCTCAGCAACACGTAGATGCCTTCCGCCGTCCATTTGGTCGCCGGAATGGCAAAAAGCACTCTCGCCGCCGTCTCGGATCTCGCCGGCGTCATGTCGCCGGTGGGGTTTGACTTGTCCGACCGGGGGTTTGACCCCCCAAGGTCACTGACGCGTGGGCCCTGTCGGCCAGATGGTTAGGTTAGCGCTAACTACTGTTAGTCAACCCCCCCTGACACTGACAGTGGGCCCCAGTGCCACTAATCCCTAATTAGGATTAATTTAAATCTGTTTAACCCCCCCTGTCACTGACGTGTGGCCCCCACACATCAGGTTTGACTTCAGCCAGCCGCAGTTGACCTGCTGACGTCACACTGACGTCAGGCTGACGCAGTAATTGATTTTCTGGATTTAAATTAAATCAGGAAATTCCAGAATATTAATTAAACTTCCAAAATTCATAACTTTTATTCTGTAACTCCAAATTGGACAAATTATATATGAAAAATGATCAGAAAAATCCAATCTATCCATCTGTACTATTTTCATGCATGATCAAACAAGTTAAATTGATGATTCAAGCAGAACAAGGAAAAGCACTTTAAAAGGCCATATTTGAATTTGAAATTTGAATCTTTGATTCAAATTTGTTCAAACCCTTCTGGCTTTAGTTGCATTAGCCCAATACACTCATATTGCCATGTTTCATGCATGCATCATATTGTTGCACATTGTTTGGTGATGCTTGTGTATCGATGCCCTTTGCGACAGGTTCTGTCCCCGAGGAGTACCGTGATTACCCTAACGAAGAACCGTATCCGTGCATCGAACCATCAGGCAAGCAACCAACCATTTGATCATATCGATACAATCCCATGTTCTCGCTCCTGCTCTCTTTTATTGCATTAAGACAACGCGATTCAAACTGCTGTGTGCTACGGTAGTTGAACCCATTTCCTCTGCATGACCTGTCATTGCCACAGTAACTAGATGAAACCCACTAGCATGTGTAGGAGTTGATTGAGCCATATGTATGTGTTGTTCCTACCTTGCTATGCCTGCTATGCTTAGAGTCGTGTCAGGTCTGGTTCATCTGGGTGATGGGCTAGAGTGAAATGATTATGTCGGTAATGAGAGTGGTGTGGTGAACACGATTTGGTAAAGGTATCGATGAGAGGCCATGTAGGAGTACATGGTGGGTTGTTTCATTGAAGCCGACCTTAAGCACTGAGATCTGTATATGTGATTTAAGATACAGCTACTACCATGCATTGGGCCCTGAAATATGACCCCGCTCGACTTCTTATTCACCCTAGCCCTCTGTCCAGGAGTTGCACGTAGTTTCTGGTGTTTGTAGCCTACTGGAGGCCGTGGACAGCGCTGACCGTAGGGGTGGGCTGTGATGCGGTAGGTACGTGGCACGGTGTACCGAATACCCGTTAGGTATCTCGGGAACCCTGTTCACATCGTTCGGGGCCGTATGGGAAACCTCGGCCGGACTCCCTGCGGATGGAACCTGGATAGGCGATAAACCTGGACTGGAGACTTAGGTGACTAGGTAGGTCGTGGCCGACACCCACGTTGGGCTTCCGCTTGAAGGTTGCCGAGTACATGTCGTGTAAACGACGGTAAGTGGTGAGAGCGTGTATGAAGAAGTACACCCCTGCAGGGTTATCATAATCTATTCGAATAGCCGCGTCCGCGGTAAAGGACTACTTGGTTGCCTATACAGTTCATAGACAAGTAAATGGAAACTACTAAAAGCCTCAAGATAAGTGTGAGTGCCGAGGGTGGCTCTTCCGTAGGAAGACGGAGGCGAACCCTCGGTAGTGTATTGAAGTGGTGAGTAGTGGACTCGTGTGCGCAAAACCATTTCAAGTTGAGGTATCGTAGGATAGTCTAGCCAAGAGTCAAAGCTAGCTTGCTGCAATAACTCCACCTACCCTTCTTGACAATGTGCATGTATGTAGGATCTGATGTAAGTCTTGCTGAGTACCTTTGTACTCATGTTGCTATAATTTACATTTTACAGAAGACGCTGCAACCCCTTCTGATGGGTTCTACGTAGACGTTGACATCAACGAGTAGGCTAAAGGCCCAGGTGGTGATCCTGAGCTTGTGAAGGACCATGTAGTATAGCTAGGCTTTCCAAGCCTCTTTTATTTTACTAGTTGTCTGTACTCAGACAAGTTACTTCCGCTGCTGGTTTGTATGACTGTATGACTTGAATGTTGGGTCGTGAGACCCGTACCTTTGTGTATGTTATGTATGGCTCCCTGAGCCTTAAATAAAGTACTTGTGTTGTAGAGTCATGTTGTGATGCTTCGTTGTATTTGCACATATCGAGCATATTGTGTGTATGATTGAAATGCTTGGTATGTGTGGGATCTGACTACCTAGTTGTTTATCTTTAGTAGCCTCTCTTACCGGGAAATGTCTCCTAGTGTTACCACTGAGCCATGGTAGCTTGCTACTGCTCTGGAACACTTAGGCTGGCCGGCATGTGTCCTTCTTCGTTCCTGTGTCTGTCCCTTCGGGGAAATGTCACGCTTTGAGTACCGGAGTCCTGTTAGCCCGCTACAGCCCGGTTTACCGGAGTCCTGCTAGCCCAGTGCTACAGCCCGGACCCACTTGCTGATGACCGACACGTTCGAAGCTGGGTCATGGATGCCTGTCCCTGTAAGTCTGTGCCACTTTGGGTTTACGACTAGTCATGTCAGCCCGGGCTCTTTATCATATGGATGCTAGCGACACTATCATATACGTGAGCCAAAAGGCGCAAACGGTCCCGGGAAAAGGTAAGACGACACCCGTGGGGATACCGTGCGTGAGGCCGCAAAGTGATATGAGGTGTTACCAGCTAGATCGATGTGACATCGAGTCGGGGTCCTGACAATGAAGGCGACCCGAACGGTTTTCAAGGCGTCGTTCTCGGCCGCTCCTGCTCCCCGATCGGCCAGATCTGGATCGACGTCCTATTCGACGACAGTAGCCATTTTCGATGCGAGCCGATTTGGTTCAAAGTGGTGGATCTGTCCAGCACGTATCATGCGCTGCTCTATGCCTACCTGAAGATAAAGCTGCCGGGTCTAAAGGGCCTCATCACCATCACTGGCGACTACCGAAAGTCCATATAGTGCGCCCGAGACGGCGCCAAGCTGGCAAGTCTCTGGTTGTAGCGGAGGAGCAGCGCTAGCTCGACCGGATCGTCGCCCTAGCCCAAGAAGCATCGGCCGCGCCCGTCCCGGCCGAGGATCCGGATGACGAAGCCTCATTCAAGCCCTCCAAGGAGACCAAGAAAGTGAAGCTGAACCCGGAAGACCCCAGCTGCAGCAAGTACATTATCGTGGGCACTCGCCTCAATAGCAAATAGGAAGGCGAGCTCGTCCACTTCCACCGTGAGAATCGGGATATCATTGCGTGCACCCCAAAGGACATGTCGGGTATCCCGAGGAAGTACGCCGAGCAAAAACTCCATGTCCGCTAGGACGCCAAGCATGTCCGTCAACCCCTACGACGTTTTCCCGAAGAGAAGGGAAGGACCATTGGTGAAGTGGTCGCCAAGCTTCTGGCGGCTGGCTTCATCATGGAAGTGTTTCACCCCGAGTGGCTAGCCAACCTAGTCCTCGTTTTGAAAAAGAACAAGACCTGGCGCATGTGTATCGACTACACCAGCCTGAAGAAGGCCTGCCCTAAAGACCTGTTCGCCCTCCCGCGGATCTACCAAGTCATCGACTCCACTGCCGGGTGTGAGCTCCTATCCTTCCTGGACGCTTACTCCGGCTATCATCAGACCAAGCTGGACCTGGCCGACTCCCTGAAGACATCCTTCATCATGCCCTTTGGGGCGTATTGCTACATCACCATGTCGTTCAGCTTGAAGAACGCTGGCACCACCTTCCTGCGCTGCGTGCAGAAGTGCCTGCTACCGCAACTCGGCCGCAATATCCACGTCTACGTGGTCGGCATCGTGGTGAAGACCAAGCAGCACCACACGCTCCTTGGCGATTTGAAGGAGACCTTTGCGAACCCGTGCGAGTACAAGGTTAAGCTCATCCCAGAAAAATGCGTTTTTGGCGTCCCGGCCGGAAAGCTACTCAGCTTCCTCTTCTTGGAGCGCGACATTGAGGCGTACACAGAGAAAATCAAGGCCAGTGAGCGCATGCGCAAGCCGGCCCGGCTGTGCGATGTCCAGAAGTTCACCAGCGGCTTGGCCTCGGTCAATCGGTTTGTCAGCCGGCTGGGCGCGACCCGACGGCCCAGCGACCCCTGGGCTTGAGCACCGAGGCGCGCTCCCCACTGGCCGCCTCCTTTGAGGCCGGCGCCCCCTCCGGCAAATTCTCCGACGCCTCTCCGGCCCCTACTCCGGCTCGGTGGGCCGACTGGCTTGCGGCTCCACCACCAGCGGCGTCTCGATCGTCAGCGTCCGAGCCACCCCCGCCGGTGCTGTCGGCGACGTCTCCCCCAAGACGGTGTCACTGCCGCGTCTGTCGGCCCCCATATGCTCGACCACATCGGTCTATGGTAGGGTGTCATCCGAGACAACCACGACTTCCCTGTCGAGGTCCATCACATTCGCATGGCCTCTGTGGCTGTGCTCCCCCTCCAACAACAGCACGAAGACCGTCGCCGCCGCCACCGTCCGTGCCGCATCTCCGACCACGACGGCTCTTCGCCGGCTCGCGCCAACTGCCAGGACCCCGATTCCAAGTCACATCGATCTAGCCGGTAACACTTCATATCACTTTGGGGCCTCACGCACGGTATTCCCACGGGTGTCGCCTTACCATGGCCCGGGACCGTTTGCGCCTTTTGGCTCACGTATATGATAGTGTCGCTAGCATCCATATGACAGGGAAACCGGGCCGACATGGCTAGTCGTGAACCCAAAGTGGCACCAACCTATGGGGACAGACATACATGAATCAGATCAAGCATGTCGGTCAGCAGCGTGTCAATCCAGGCTGTAGCACCGGGCTAACAGGACTGCGGGAACCCGGGCTATGGCAGGCTAGGAAGGACTCCGGATGTCACCCCGTGACATTTCCCCGACGGGACAGACCCAGGAACCAAGTGAAACACATGTCGGCCAGTCAAGTGTCCTGAGCAGTACTGCCGGGCTAGCAGGACTCCGGTGAACCGGGCTGTCGCAGACTACTATGGCTCATGGAAGCACTAGACTACATTTCCCCATAAGAGAGGCTGTCAAGGATAAACAACTAGATTGTCGGATCCCACACATACCAAGCATTTCAATCATACACACAATATGCTCGATATGTGTAAATACAACATAGCATCACAACATAACTCTACGACTCAAATATTTATTCAATAGGCTCCGAGGAGCGAGATATTACAAACATGGGTCTCATGACCCAATAATCATACCATACAAATCAAAGCACATGCGGAAGCTTAACATGTCTGAGTACAGACATCTACAAATGAAAAAGGCTGAGAAGCCTGACTATCTATCAGATCCTGCTGAGAGCACAAGATCGTAGCTGAGGTATCAAGCTAAACGTCGAAGTCCACGCGAAACTACTAGCAAGACTGAAGTCTCTCTGCAAAACATAAGTTAAGCAAACGTGAGTACAAAAGTACTCAGCAAGACTTACTTTAGAACTAGCTACATATGCATCGGTATCAACAGGGGGGTGGTGGAGATTAACTGCAGCAAGCCAGCTTTGACTCGGTGGCTATCTTAAACTACGACTGCAAGTAACTCTTTTGAGGTGGCGCAAACGTGTCCACATATTCACCATATCAATACACCACTATGGAACCGCTCCCGTCTCCCTACGAGTACGTCATCCATAGCACTCACGCTTATCTTGCGCATTTTAGAGTATCCACTTTCACTTGTCTATGAACTGCTATAGGCAACCCAGAAGTTCTTTACCGCAGACGCGGCTATTCGAATAGTTTTAATACCCTGCAGGGGTGTACTTCGTCACACATGTTTCCACCACTTAGCGTCTACACACGACATGTGCTCGGCAGACATCAAGCGAAAGCCGACGTGGGTGTAGACCACGAACTGACTAACCGCACAAGTCTCTAGTCCAGGTTTATCGCCTATTCGGGTTCGATCTGCGAGGAGATCTGGTCGGAGTTTCGCTCACAGCCCCAAACGATGTGTGCAGGGTTCCCGAGACACCAAACGAGTGCCTGGTACACCGTGCCATGGTGTATCTACTGCATCATAGCCCACCCCTAGGGTCAGTGCTACGCACGGCTGCCAACACATATCCTATAAACACCAGAAACTAGTTGCAACTCCTGGACAGAGGATAAGAGGGGTCAGTAAGTCGAGCGGGGTCATATTTCAGGGCGCAATGTGTGGTAGTAGCTGTTTCATGGATCACAAACACAGAACTCAGTTCCTGAGAACGGTTTCAATGACACAACCCACCATGTACTCCTACATGGCCTCTCACCGCTACCTTTACCAAATCGTGTTCACACACTTAGCTCACACACAGTAGGACATGTTCACAACTTTCCAATTCGTCCCCGATGACTCAGACCTGACACAACTCTAAGCAATAGCAGGCATGACAAGCAAACATGAATGAGTAGGCACATCAGGGCTCAAACAACTCCTACTCAAGCTAGTGTGTTTCATCTATTTACTGTGGCAATGACAGGTCATGCAAAGGAAAGGGGTTCAACTACCGCAGCATGTAACAGTTGAATCATTGTTGTCCTAATGCAGTAAAAGAGAGCAGGAGCGAGAGAGTGGGTTTGTATCAGAATGAACAAGGGGGTTTTGCTTGCCTGGCACTTCTGAAGATAGTATAGTTCTTCATCGGTGTCATCGAATTCATCGCTGGATCAACGTCTACTGAGGGGGGACAAACACCGGCAACTGAGAAAGAACACAATCAACACATGACGATATGCAACAATATGATGCATGGTATTACATGGAAATATGAATGTGTTTTGGGCTAATGCAAGCTAGAACATATTGAAATGAGTCCATTTGAACCAAAGATTCAAATGCAAACCCATTTTATGAAGTCATATTAGTGCATTAACTTGTTTCACCTAAACAGAAAGGTTAAAGTGTTCTAACATGCATGAAACTAGTACAGATGGAAAGATTGGACTTTTCTGATCATTTTTCATATATAATTTGTCTTATTTGGAGTTATAGATAATTTTCTATGATTTGTAGAAGTTTTGGGCATTTTCTAGAATTTCCTGAATAAACTTAAATCTAGAATATGAGTTATTGCGTCAGCACTGCGTCACTGTGACGTCAGCGGTCAACTGAGACGGTCCAGGTCAACCCTGACCTGTGGGTCCCCTCTGTCAGTGTCAATTAAACTAACTAAGTTTAGTTAGCGTTAAACTAATACTAATCCTAGTTTAGTTAGTGGCCTGGGGCCCACACATCAGTGACCCAGGGGGTCAAACTGGGCCCACCCAGTCAATGGTCAGCGGGGGTCAAACCCACCGGCGACTCGACGCTGGCGAGGCCCGAGACGGTGGCGCGGCTCGGAAAACGCCCACAGGGCACGAGCGAGGCTGTTCTCGGGCTCGTTGGAGAGCTCTTGCAGGCGCGCGTCTAGTGGTGGTGGGGGCCGGGCCTATGGTGGCCGGAGCCAACGACGGCGAGCAAGTCGGCGGCGGCCGGAGTTCGGTCAAGCTCGGGGTCGATGTTGCGGTGCACGGGAGGGCTAGCTGATGGTGGTTTTGGGTTTGTAGGAGCATGCTAAACACGTAGCAGTGCTCGGTCGCGAAGGTTGCCAGCCTATTCGCCGGCGACGACGAGCATGGCGGTGGTGAGCTCTCGAGTCCGGTGGCTAGCACGCCTATAGCATGCAAATGAACATGGGAGAGGGGGGAAAGATGGCGGGGCTCAAGGCGATCGGGAAGAGGGGCTCAGCTTGCTCGGGGACAGCTTGGTGACGACGAATCGACATCGGCGGTGACCGGCTCCCGAGGTTGAAGACGATGGCAATGATGACGCTACGAAGCGTTTGGCGTCGCGTGAGTCGACAGAGAGGCATAGGCGTCGGTGGCGGAGCTCCTAGGCATGTCGGAGAGGCGAGGGGGAGGCGGTGGCCACGGTGGTGCACGTCGGCGGCGGCGGGAGCATTCGGGTGGTGTGGGGGGGGGAGAGCTAGAGGAGAGGGAGAGAGCTCCAGAGTGAGGGAAAGGCAGAGGGGGTCGAGGACGTTCCCGTGGCGCAGAGACAGGGCGAGGGGGAAGCAGGAGGTGGAAGCAGGAGGTGGAGCTCGGGCGTGCGCGCGTCGACACGCCTCTGCCTACTGGCAGGAGGTTGAAGACAGTAGGAGGGAGGAGGTGGTGGGCTGGGCCGGCGGAAACTGGGCCAGACTACAGGGAGGCCAGGTGAGGTTACTCTCTCTCTCTCTCTCTTTCTAATTTAGTTTCTGTTTTCTATTTTTCTGTAATTGTTTGACTTAATTAAAATGCTAAGGCATTTCCAAAAATCATGAAACTAATCATGGCTACTGTTTATAATATATCCAACAGTAAACATTTTAGTTTATGATTATTTGAGCATTTAAAATATTTTATAGCTTTTAAATGCCCAAATGCAAATAGAGTATGATTTAATTCAGAGCCCAAATATGTCATGGAAAAATGTGCATCACCTCTGGTTACTTTTTACAACATTTTCCATAAATGATGAACATTTTTGAAAGCCATTAGGATTTACTGAAAATATTTTAGTTGAACCTAGTGACTTCCTTTGATGCTAGGGGTTTAGGAAATCCCCATTTCAAGTTTGTTTGGAATTTAAACATGATGTCATGATGAACAAGCAAAGTCAAGGAAGGGCTGAATTGGGGCTGTGACAGCTCACCCCCACTAAACAAGAATCTCGTCCCGAGATTCAAGCATAGGGTAAGGTGAAGGGGGAATACAAGCAAACATAATCTTCACGATCCAGGTTGCACCTCATAAGGTTGTTGATTCGTTGCATACATTGATCTTGACATCCTCGCTTTTGAGATCTTCATCCACACGATGACAATGGAAAGAAACCCTACTAGGATTGGTCTTCTCGAAGATCGAGCTATACAATATCACTCGCGGAATGAGATGTTGAAACATCTCGAGTTGAGACACAAAACACATCAAGAGGGATGGAAGAACAATGACAGGGTTTGATTTGGTGGGCAACAATTCCAAGCTTAGAAAGATGGTGGATGGCGTCAAGGTGGGGAGGAAATAATTGCCATGATCCCGTAACGGGGCACCTTGGGAAAGGTGACTCGTTGGACTGTTCCCTTAAGTGGCAAAAAGAATTACTTTTGATCCATAGATCATTGAAACTCCTCATACCAGCTTAAGGCAAATTACAATTGATTGTTTGAAAGAGCTCGAAGAAATTGCATACTCGGACTAGGATGGATGATGTGGACTACCTTGTGGAAGACAACCGCAATGGATGACTTTTTCTTATCACCGGAAACAGATGGGACCCATGACAGGACCACTCTTGAAGATGATCCTAGATAGCAACTACCGAGAAGGCATCCCATGGGGAATTGGCACAATGGCGGTGCAAACTGGGAACAAAATGCAACTGTTGGGAAAGTTCCAACCATCGTATCTGCCTGAGATTTAGATCTGGTTGGTGTCAGGTTATTCCAGAATCAGCAAGTCTGAAAGAAAGTTTGCAACACAAATCGACGAGATGACGTTGTGAGATTCTCGGGATATGAACTATGATAGCAGGCTCGAAAACATGAGCCGGTTCTACTACATACATGTGAGCAGGTTGTCCAAGACAAGAATGACCACGTAGTAGTCTTATAATAAAAACACTATCGAGTTCTGGTTGGGAACCATCATTGAGATAACGAAGTCTTGTGCATATCCGTCCGGGCCCTTTAGGGTTAGCGCATGAACTTCTTTTCTTTGAACAAATCAATCAGTGGCTTGGTGTGCTAGGAAATACCGATGAAATGGAGGTAACTAATCTCTCAAGCCATAGTATACTTCGCACGTGCATGACTGACTTGGGATGATTCCCGAGGAAGCAAAAACTAACTTTCTCGAATTCACGACGGCAACTTGCACCTAATGCACGTGAACTTGGAGAAAGCTACTTCTTGCACCAAACATATACCTCATGAACGCAACATGAAGGCAATGGTTTAAAGTTCCCAATACTAGCTTAATGTTCAACATGAATCATGGGGGAGACAAAATGTTGCTGATGGGCTCAACAGCAACTCATCAGAGTTTCCATATCACTAGACTTCCACCATCATGTGAACACGGTGATAGCATTGGTCAAACCAAAAGATGTAATGGTGTTTGCTCGAGGGATCAACCACGAGTAAGACAACATTACGAGCATCGTTGGTTCTGATTTGACTTGACGATAGCCCATAGTAAAGTCAAAGTTTTGACAAGACAATAAATCCAACAACTGATCACGAGGACCAATTGGTGAAGATATCATCTTTCTTCAACACACACACACACAAAAGATATCCCTTAACATGAACTAGGTCAGACAAGCTTTTATCTTCCAACTATCCAAGTTGTTGTTTAGCTTAACCAACTAGCTCAGGGATATCCAACACCGATTCTTGGAGAAAAGGCATGGCTACAAGAAACCAACTTGATCCCGAACTCAACATAGCAGTCAGGTGACAACCTGGTAACACTTCCGAGAAGATATTCGGAAAATCACGAACCACCGATATGCCACTAAGCTCAAGAACAATCTTGCTTTTCAGGGCAAGGCGATATGATCAAATAAGCAAGGATAGACACGGTCCCAACTCTTGATCGAGAGTGCACCAGGAAAATGGACTAGGTAGCATGATAAATCTTAGAATGATGACTCAATAACCAACACGCTAAGAATGAGAATATTGTCCATTAACTACCAAGCAACACAGTTGCTAGGAGTATTGATTTCACACATCACGATTCACTTGTGGGCATTCCGGTTGCGACAACACGGGATCGAGGAATGAGCAAATGATGGCAAGAAGTATCACTGCGTCGAGAATTCATGAGAGATGGTGCAATTCTCATGACAATCCTGACATAAAAGGGGTAATACTCAAGGGTATAACAGAGCAAAAAGTGGGTTGGCATTTGATCTGCAGAACACAACTACTTTGACCCAATCCTGGATATGGATGAGGTACTGGAGTTTGTTTCTCCTAGTCATCCTGAAATAGAATGGCTTAACGAACCACAAGAATAATAGGCATCGTTGGACGAATGCATGCATACCCTTGACTATCAATTGATATCTGAAGGTCAGGAAACAACTAAAGAGGGACAACTCAAAGGAACATATAACTTTCTAAGTTGTGGATGCATAGATTAACTTGTCGAACGAGTTCAACATATTTCTTTCGGATAACCCATGCAGAGAGGTAGGATTGGCAGAGTCACAAGTATAATGGAGAACTCATCAAGAGCACTCTAGTTGTGATCTTTTGGTTCAAAGAACTTCCGCCAAGGATAGTTCAGGGTATCTGGAAGAATGATATACCATGGACCTCGAGGACTATCACAAGGGTTACTAATTATCCTAAAGGAACTAGCAAGCACTATCAACATGAATTAAGTAAGGTGAATCTCGGGTTCAAGAACCCAGGAATAGAATACCTACTAACTAATAACATCACGGGATGCTTTTGAGAATGATGGCTAGAATCATCACACCGGGAACACAAAACATGGCTAGATTACTAGGTGAGTCCCTAAACACCTAGGGTCATAATAATAGCTCCAACATATATGTCGAGGAGTAGAGTACCTCAACAGACCATTAGTGTGCTTAATCTGGCCCAAAAGGACATCGGAAACGAGAAGAAGGGATTTGCAAATGCATCAGACTAGTTAGAGACCTGGGATGACTCGGACAACATAATGGCTGTAAATGCTCAAAGATTTGAGACATCCTGCAAAATGGTGGCATAACCACTCAACAACACAATATCAAGGTTCTGAGATCAACTGTCAACATACGAAAGTAGTAGGAACGGAACTGAGGCTTGAAACTATCAATTCTATAAGTCTATGGATTAGTAACACGTCATCCTGATAGATAGATGAGAAGGCCTAGTTCTTAATACCCATAGAAAAGAAGAGGTTGACTCAGATCAGAAGGGCATAGGGTAAAGGAGTAAAAAGAGCTTTATGTTCCCTTCCACAATCAATTCCCTTACATAACTAAAGCATTTCTAGACTCGACTTCAACCAGTTTGGCTTGGTAATCCTACTGGCAGTCAGGCTCTGATACCAAAGCTGTCGGGACCCCGATTCCAAGTCACATCGATCTAGCCTGTAACACTTCATATCAATTTGCGGCCTCACACACGGTATTCCCACGGATGTCGCCTTACCATGGCCCGGGTCCGTTTGCACCTTTTGGCACACGTATATGATAGTGTTGCTAGCATCCATATGACAGGGAACCCGGGCCGACATGGATAGTCGTGAACCCAAAGCGGCACCAACCTATGGGGACAGGCATACAAGAATCACATCGAGCATGTCGGTCAGCAGCGTGTGAATCTGGGCTGTAGCACTGGGCTAACAGGACTCCGGGAACCCGGGCTGTAGCAGGCTAGGCAGGACTCCGGATGTCACCGCGTGACATTTCCCTGAGGGGACAGACACATGAACCAAGTGAAACACATGCCCGCCAGTAAAGTGTCCTGAGCAGTAGTGCTGGGCTAGCAGGACTCCAGTGAACCGGGCTGTAGCGGACTACTATGGCTCATGGAAGCACTAGACTACATTTCCCCATAAGAGAGGCTGCCAAGGATAAACAACTAGATTGTCGGATCCCACACATACCAAGCATTTCAATCATACACACAATATGCTCGATATGTGTAAATACAACATGGCATCACAACATAACTCTACGACTCAAATATTTATTCATTAGGCTCCAAGGAGCGAGATATTACAAACATGGGTCTCATGACCCAACAATCATAGCATACAAATCAAATCACATGCAGAAGCTTAACATGTCTCAGTACAGACGTCTACAAATGAAAAAGGCTGAGAAGTCTGACTATCTACAAAATCCTGCCGAGGGCACAAGATCGTAGCTGAGGTATCAAGCTAAACGTCGAAGTCCACGCGAAACTACTAGCGAGATTAAAGTCTCTCTGCAAAACATAAATTAAGCAAACGTGAGTACAAAAGTACTCAGCAAGACTTACATCAGAAGTAGCTACATATGCATCGGTATCAACAGGGGGGTGGTGGAGTTTAACTACAGCAAGCCAGCTTTGACTCGGTGGCTATCTTAAACTACGACTGCTAGTAACTCTTTTGAGGTGGCGCACATGAGTCCACATATTCACCATATCAATACACCACTATGGATCCACTCCCGTCTCCCTACGAGAACGCCATCCATAGCACTCACGCTTATCTTGCGCATTTTAGAGTATCCACTTTCACTTGTCTATGAACTGTTATAGGCAACCCAGAAGTCCTTTACCACGGACGTGGCTATTCGAATAGTTTTTATACCCTGCAGGGGTGTACTTCGTCATACATGATTCCACCACTTAGCGTCTGCACACGACATGTGCTTGGCAGACTTCAAGCAAAAGCCGACGTGGGTGTAGACCACGACCTGACTAACCGCACAAGTCTCTAGTCCAGGTTTATCGCCTATTCTGGTTCCATCCGCGAGGAGATCCGGTCGAAGTTTCGCTCACAGCCCCAAACGATGTGTGAAGGGTTCTCGAGACACCAAACGGGCGCCCGGTACCACGTGCCACGGTGTATCTACCGCATCATAGCCCACCCCTAGGGTCAGCGCTACGCATGGCCGCCAACACCTATTCTATAAACACCAGAAAAAAGTTGCAACTCCTGGATAGAGGACGAGAGGGGTCAGTAAGTCGAGCGGGGTCATATTTCAGGGCCCAATGTGTGGTAGTAACTGTTTCATGGATCACAAACATAGAACTCAGTTCCTGAGAACGGTTTCAATGAGACAACCCACCATGTACTCCTACATGGCCTCTCACCGCTACCTTTACCAAATCGTGTTCACACACTTAGCTCACACACAGTAGGACATGTTCACAACTTTCCAATTCGTCCCCGATGAATCAGACCTGACACAACTCTAAGCAATAGTAGGCATGACAACAAACATGAATGATTAGGCACATCAGGGCTCAAACAACTCCTACCCATGCTAGTGGGTTTCATCTATTTACTGTGGCAATGACAGGTCATGCAAAGGAAAGGGGTTCAACTACCGCAGCATGTAACAGTTGAATCGTTGTTGTCCTAATGCAGTAAAAGAGAGCAGGAGCGAGAGAGTGGGTTTGTATCGGAATGAACAAGGGGGTTTTGGTTTCCTGGCACTTCTGAAGATAGTATAGTTCTTCATCGGTGTCATCGAATTCATCGCTGGATCAACGTCTACTGAGGGGGGACAAACACCGACAACTAAGAAAGAACACAATCACCACATGAAGATATGCAACAATATGATGCATGGTATTACATGGAAATATGAATGTGTTTTGGGCTAATGCAAGCTAGAACATATTGAAATGAGTCCATTTGAACCAAAGATTCAAATGCAAACCCATTTTATGAAGTCATATTAGTGCATTAACTTGTTTCCCCTAAACAGAAAGGTTAAAGTGTTCTAAGATGCATGAAACTAGTACAAATGGAAAGATTGGATTTTTCTGATCATTTTTCATATATAATTTATCTTATTTGGAGTTATAGATAATTTTCTATGATTTTTAGAAGTTTTGGGCATTTTCTGGAATTTCCTGAATAAACTTAAATCCAGAATATGAGTTATTGCGTCAGCACTGCGTCACTGTGACGTCAACGGTCAACTGAGACGGTCCAGGTTAACCCTGACCTGTGGGTCCCCTCTGTCAGTGTCAATTAAACTAAATAAGTTTAGTTAGCGTTAAACTAATACTAATCCTAGTTTAGTTAGTGGCCTCGGGCCCACATGTAAGTGACCCAGGGGGTCAAACTGGGCCCACCCAGTCAATGGTCAGCGGGGGTCAAAACCACCAGCGACTCGACGCCGGCGAGGCCCGAGACGGTGGCGCGGCTTGGAAAACGCCCATAGGGCACGGGCGAGGCTGTTCTTGGGCTCGTTGGAGAGCTCTTGCAGGCGCGCGTTTAGTGGTGGTGGAGGCCGGGCCTATGGTGGCCGGAGCCAACGACGGCGAGCAAGTCCGCGGTGGCCGGAGTTCGGTCAAGCTCCGGGTCGACGTTGCGGTGCACGGGAGGGCTAGCTGATGGTGGTGTTGGGTTTCTAGGTGCATGCTAAACACGTAGCAGTGCTCGGACGCGAAGGTTGCTAGCCTATTCGCCGGCGACGACGAGCGCGGTGGCGGTGAGCTCTCGGGTCTGGTGGCTATCACGCCTATAGCATGCAAATGAACATGGGAGAGGGGGGAAAGATGGCGGGGCTCACGGCGATCGCAAAGAGGGGCTCAGCTTGCTCGGGGACGGCTTGGCAACGACGAATCGACGTCGGCGGTGACCGGCTCCCGAGGTTGAAGACGGTGGCGATGATGACGCTACGAACCGTTTGGCGTCGCGTGAGTCAACAGAGAGGCGTAGGCGTTGGTGGCGGAGCTCCTGGGCATGTCGGAGAGGCGAGGGGGAGGCGGTGGCCACGGTGGTGCACGTCGGCGGCAGCGGGCGCATTTGGGTGGTGCGAGGGGGAGAGAGCTAGAGGAGAGGGAGAGAGCTCCAGACTGAGGGAGAGGCAGAGGGGGTCGAGGCCATTCCCGTGGCGCGGAGACAGGGCGAGGAGGAAGCAGGAGGTGGAAGCAGGAGGTGGAGCTCGGGCGCACGCGCGTCGACACACCTCTGCCTACTCGCAGGAGGTTGAAGACAGTAGGAGGGAGGAGGAGGTGGGCTGGGCCGGTGGAAACTAGGCCAGACTACAGGGAGGCCAGGTGAGGTTACTCTCTCTCTCTCTCTCTCTCTTTCTAATTTAGTTTCTGTTTTCTATTTTTTCTGCAATTGTTTAACTTAATTAAAGTGCTAAGACATTTCCAAAAATCATGAAACTAATCATGGCTACTGTTTATAATATATCCAAAAGTAAACATTTTAGTTTATGATTATTTGAGCATTTAAAATATTTTATAGCTTTTAGATGCCCAAATGCAAATAGAGTATGATTTAATTCAAAGCCCAAATATGTCATGGAAAAATGTGCATCACCTCTGGTTACCGTTTACAGCATTTTCCATAAATGATGAACATTTTTTAAAGCCATTTGGATTTACTGAAAATATTTTAGTTGAACCTAGTGACTTCCTTTGATGCTAGGGGTTTAGGCAATCCCCATTTCAAGTTTCTTTGGAATTTAAACATGATGCCATGATGAACAAGCAAAGTCAAGCAAGGGCAGAACTGGGGCTGTGACACCAACGCCGTCGCGGCGCTAACCCAGGCCTGGGTCGACGCCACCTCCATCTCTGCCCCGGCCTGGTTCCGGTCCCGCTAGGCAAGGCCTTCGTCATCGGCCGGGTCCAGAACGAGGTCCGGATCTACCCACTCCGACTCCTCCTCATCCCGGTCGACGGTGCTAGAACGGCTCCTCCGGAACGCGGCGCCCTCGACGGACACCACATCTGTCGCCGCCACCGCCAGTAAGATCGGCGACCTGAACACAAGACGAACTAAATACAAGACAAGCAGAGCCACTCGGCAACTCGGTGCAAGCTAAAAGAGAAACTCACTCCAGCACCACAGGAATGGCGGGCCGCGCCACCCTCTCCTGCGACGCGGCGCGCCTCCTCTAGGCGGGCGGTTTTGCCACCCCGGCCAGGTCCGCCATGCGCTTTTTGAGCGGGGCTCACAATGCGATGTTGTCCTTCCCATGCGGCTGCCTCGCTGCCGGCGCCCCCCGAGATGACCCGGCTTCGACTGTGCTGCCGCCACCTCCGCCTGGCGCCGCTACATCAACGACTCAAGTTAGCCCCTCGAGAGCGTCCCGCGACCCAGCGACTCAAAAAGAAAGCACAAGACTTACCAGCTCGACGCGGCTGTCGGTGTCAAAACCGGCAGATCTCGGGTAGGGGGTCCTGAACTGTCGTCTAAGGCTAATGCTAATAGGAGGCACGGGACACAATGGTTACCCAGGTTCAGGTAATACCCTACTTCCTGCTTGATTGATCTTGATGATATGAGTATTACAAGAGTTGATCTACCACGAGATCGTAGAGGCTAAACCCTAGGAGCTAGCCTATTATTATGATTCTTGCTGTCCTACGGACTAAACCCTCCGGTTTATATAGACACTGGAGGGGGCTAGGGTTACATAGAGTCGGTTACAAGGGAGGAGATCTACATATCCGAATTGCCAAGCTTGCCTTCCAACGCAAAGGAGAGTCCAACCCGGAGATGGGACGAAGTCTTCAATCTCGTATCTTATTAGTCCAACAGTCCGGCCAAAGTATATAGTCCGGCTGTCTTAGGACCCCCTAATCCAGGACTCCCTCAGTAGCCCCTGAACCAGGCTTCAATGACAATGAGTCCGGCGCGCAGATTGTCTTTGGCATTGCAAGGCGGGTTCCTTCTCTGAATACTCCGTAGAAGAATTTGAACACAAGGATCATGTCTGGCTCTGCAAAATAAATTCCACATACCACCGTAGAGAGTATATTATTACACAAATCTAATCTGCTGACAACTTTTTTATAACATGACGTCCTGCTGTGGCCCGGTCATTATGAACCGTTTTTCCCTACCTGCCACTGCACGTGTTGCGAGGCGGTTTTATTGGCACATATTTTTGAAGCAGAGATCGTGTTCCCCTTATCACAGGACTCCCATCAATATGGGTGTGGGTAACCCAATCGTGTTTGTTAGTATGATTCCTCGGTTTTAGGCAAGTTCCAAACGGCCACACGGAGGACGCTTGATATTCACCCTCTTTATAAAGGTGCCAAGGCCTATCCTTTTCTTCTCGTGCCCAATCCTTCCCCTCCCCCACCTCAAGTTCCAACACCCAAGGCTTAGGCTAAGCGCTTCGGACCTTCAACCATGTGCGGATCCAACCTTCAAGGTCGCTGGATGGCCTCCTCTGTCACAGAGGAGGACATCAAGAAGCTAACGGAAGCCAGGTATCTGACCGCCGAAATCTCGCATAGGCTGCCCGCTTAAGGGTAGGTCATGCCCACTCCCGAACCCAACAAGAGTGTCGTATTTGTTTCCCACGTCCTCCGAGGGCAAGGCCTTAGTCTTGATCGATTTGTAAGAGGGCTTATGTTCTATTACGGGCTCGATTTCCATGATCTAGCTCCAGATTCCATCCTTCAAATCTCATTGTTTATTGTCGTGTGTGAGGCCTTCCTCCGCATCACCCCACACTTCGGCTTATGGCTCAAGACCTTCAATGTGAAGCCGAAGACGATCGATGGGCGACACGTAGAATGCGGAGGTGCTACAATAAGCAAAGGCGCCAATCCTCCATTTCCTAAGGGCTCCTTCTCGGAGGTGTCCAACTTATGGCTGCGTGAGTGGTTTTACATTACAGCTCCCCGAAGTAAAAAGTGGGCAGCTGCCCCTGCCTTCCGCTCGTGCGCCCCGCCGCAACTGGCATAATGGGTCAACAAGGGGCTGGACTGGGGGCCAGTTAATGACGTGCTGACATTGCAAAGTCGCATCCGGGAACCTCTCAAGAGGGATGTCAGTCTTGTCAAGGTAATGCAAGTTATGCTAGTTCGTCGGGTCCTGCCATGCCAACATCGATCTCTCCGTCTGTGGGAGTTCAACCCGGAAGGTCCGCGAACTATTCAGCAATTCTTCGGCGTGACGCTCGAAGAGATGTATGGATTGTTCTTCGGATCACGAATAAAGTGTCCGGACACCACCGAGGATGCGGGTCTCAACTACAACCGTCCTGATACCCACGTAAGTAATTCTGTGGCCGAACATGTTGTCTTTTTATTTTTCACAACATCATTCTGAAAAAATCGCTCTCGGCCAGGACTGGATAAGAAAGGCGAAGATGATAAGGTGTTAGGCCCCACTTCCCGAAGGCTCACCGGATCTTGTGCTAGCCAGGATGCTTGAGCGCGCACCTTATCAAGTGCCATCAGGGGAAGATAAAGGGAGGAATAAAGAAGCCGAAAGCGGGCTTCATGCATTACTCATCCGAACCGGGGGAATTAGTGTCTCCGCGAAGGAGGATAATCGGGGAGAAGAATCTAGAATCCCCACTCCACAAGGAAGGAAAAGGACCACCTCCGAAGACTTGGGAACGAAGATTTCCAAACGAGGGAAGAATGTCTTTACCGCACAGTGCCCGCAAGGGAGCCTACCCTCCACCGAGCTATAAGTGAACAAGAGTACTTTTGGTAAATATATCCTGCTTTATCTCCGAGGACAATAACCACGACCTATATCTTGCAGTCCGGCTCATAGCCCTTCTCGACAGAGTTCGTCTCCGGGGGATCTTCTTCCGGAGATAATGGAGAGCGAAACGCCTCCCCCTGCCTCCCCGCCACCTAGGGCGGACGACCCTTAGGTGTCATCACGGAGGATTTCTCCTGATCTGCCAAGGCCAGAAGGTGACCCTTCGGCCACCCGAAGTCCGGAGTATTCGGCTCCTAAGGAGAGCAACAGAAAGAGTCTGGGTTTGTCCGGTGCACAACCGGACGCACTGATGGGTCTTTTGGAGCAAGCGGCTATCTCAGAGGCACATCGTTCTTTAATGGGTACGGTGGCTGGGAGGATTTCATCCGCCAAAAATGGGTTGCATGAGGCTTTTATGAGCCTGGTAAGAGGCTTTGAGGTACGCAAAATAATATACAAATTTTATGATGGTACCGCACATGCTAGGTGTGCTATATACAGATAGTAGCCCCTGAGACTCTGGTTGCTATCCAGAGGCAACAAACAGAGGATCATAGTCCCAGGTAATGATCGCGTTGCTTTCATGTGCAGGAGGTTGAGGGTCTGGTGGCTGGACGGACTGCTGAGTTTGCCAGAATGAGGCGACAACTTGACGTCGCAGATGCCGACATTGCCCTTGTGAACAAGCGGCTTGACAAGGCACAAGTTGTATTTTCGGGTGGTCAACAAATATTAAGAGGAGCATGATGCTAGTATCTATAATATGATGTGACTGTAGATGGACATGCAGCCATGGAGACCCTTCGGGCGGAACTTGCCCGAGCCAAGGAACAAGCAAGGAGAAGTGATGCGGCTTCCCTAAAGGCAGCCAAAGACTTAAGAGCCGAACAGGCTGCTCGTCGCCAGAGTGAAGATAAAATAGCCAAGATGGCTGTTGAGCTGAAAGATGCCGCCGGCCGATATGAGGTCCTTGAAAAGGAAAGCCAAGCGAAAGTGGCTGACTTGAAGAAAGCCATGGAAGCAGCCAAGGAAACCTGCTTTGAAATCAGAGCAGCGAAGGAGGATCTCCATCAAGCCGGAGATATCACGGTTGGGAAGCCCTTTTTGTTGTGGTCGAAGTTCGGAGATCCAAAATATGCCTGCTACCTCTTGAGCACTGCATTGGTTTTCCCCTAAGAGGAAGGGATGATGCAGTAAAGTAGCATAAGTATTTCTCTCAGTTTTTGAGAACCAAGGTATCAATCTAGTAGGAGGCTACGCACGAGTCCCTCGCACCTGCACAAAGCAAAAAAATCCTAGCAACCAACGCGATAAGGGGTTGTCAATCCCTACACGACCACTTACGAGAGTGAGATCTAATAGATATGATAAGATAATATTTTTGGTATTTTCATGATAAATATGGGAAGTAAAAAAAGCAAAGGAAATTACTAAGTATTGGATGATTAATATGATCAAGATAGACCCGGCGGCCATAAGTTTCACTAGTGGCTTCTCTCAAGAGCATAGATATTTTACGGTGGGTGAACGAATTACTGTTGAGCAATTGACAGAATTGAGCATAGTTATGAGAATATCTAGGTATGATCATGTATATAGGCATCACGTCCGAGACAAGTAGACCGACTCCTCCATGCATCTACTACTATTACTCCACTCATCGACCGCTATCCAGCATGCATCTAGGGTATTAAGTTCATGAAAGAGTAACGCCTTAAGCAAGATGACATGATGTAGAGGGATAAACTCGTGCAATATGATGAAACCCCCATCTTGTTATCCTTGATGGCAACAATACAATACGTGCCTTGCTGCCCCTGCTGTCACTGGGAAAGGAAACTGCAAGATTGAACCTCGATTGCAAGAAAGATCAATCTAGTAGGCCAAACCAAACTGATAATTCGAAGAGACTTTCAAAGATAACCAATCATACATAAAAGAATTCAGAGAAGATTCAAATATTGTTCATAGATAGACTTGATCATAAACCCACAATTCATCGGTCTCACCAAACACACTGCAACAAGAAGATTACATCGAATAGATCTCCACAAGAGAGGGGAGAACATTGTATTGAGATCCAGAAAGAGAGAAGAAGCCATCTAGCTAATAACTATGGACCCGTAGGTCTGAGGCAAACTAATCACACTTCATCGGAGAGGCTATGGTGTTGATGCAGAAGCCCTCCGTGATCGATGACCCCTCCGGCGGAGCTCAGGAACAGGCCCCAAGATGGGATCTCGTGTATACACAAAGTTACGGCGGTGGAATTAGGGTTTTGGCTTCGTATCTGATTGTTTGGGGTACGTAGGTATATATAGGAGGAAGGAGTACGTCGGTGGAGCAACAGGGGGCCCATGGGGGTGGAGCGCGCCTGGGGGGGGGAGGGTTGGCGCGCCCCCTACCTCGTGGCCTCCTCCTTTGTTTCTTGACGTAGGGTCCAAGTCTCCTAGATCATGTTCGGTGAGAAAATCACGTTCCCGAAGGTTTCATTCCATTTGGACTCCGTTTGATATTCCTTTTCTTCGAAACCCTAAAATAGGGAAAAACAGCAATTCTGGGCTGGGCCTCCGGTTAATAGGTTAGTCCCAAAATAAAATAAAAGTGGATAATAAAGCCCAATAATGTCCAAAACAGTAGATAATATAGCATGGAGCAATCAAAAATTATAGATATGTTGGAGACGTATCAAGCATCCCCAAGCTTAATTCCTTCTCGTCCTCGAGTAGGTAAATGATAAAAATAGAATTTTTGATGCGGAGTGCTACTTGGCATAGTTTTAATGTAATTCTTCTTAATTGTGGTATGAATATTCAGATCCGAAAGATTCAAGATAAAAGTTTAATGTAGACATAAAAATAATAATACTTCAAGCATACTAACAAAGCAATCATGTTTTCTCAAAATAACATGGCAAAAGAAAGTTATCCCTACAAAATCATATAGTCTGGCTATGCTCTATCTTCATCACACAAAGTATTTAAATCATGCACAACCCCGATGACAAGCCAAGCAATTGTTTCATACTTTTGGCATTCTCAAACTTTTTCAATCTTCACGCAATACATGAGCGTGAGCCATGGATATAGCACTATAAGTGGAATAGAATGGTGGTTGTGGAGAAGACAAAAAGGGAGAAGATAGTCTCACATCAACTAGGCGTATCAACGGGCTATGGAGGTGCCCATCAATAGATATCAATGTGTGTGAGTAGGGATTGCCATGCAACGGATGCACTAGAGCTATAAGTATATGAAAGCTCAACAAAAGAAACTAAGTGGGTGTGCATCCAACTTGCTTGCTCATGAAGACCTAGGGCATTTTGACGAAGCCCTTCATTAGAATATACAAGCCAAGTTCGATAATGAAAAAATCCCACTAGTATATGAAAGTGATAACATAGGAGACTCTCTACCATGAATATCATGGTGCTACTTTGAAGCACAAGTGTGGTAAAAGGATAGTAACATTGTCCCTTCTCTCTTTTTCTCTCATTTTTTGGGCCATTTCTCTTTTTTTATGGCCTCTTTTCTTTCTTCTTCTTTTTTTATTTTTCGTCCGGAGTCTCATCCCAACTTTTGGGGGAATCATAGTCTCCATCATCCTTTCCTCACTGGGACAATGCTCTAATAATGATGATCATCACACTTTTATTTTCTTACAACTCAACAATTACAACTAGATACTTAGAACAAAATATGAATCTATATGAATGCCTCCGGCGGTGTACAGGGATATGCAATGAATCAAGAGTGACATGTATGAAAGAATTATGAATGGTGGCTTTGCCACAAATACGATGTCAACTACATGATCATGCTAAGCAATATGACAATGATGGAGTGTGTCATAATAAACGGAACGGTGGAAAGTTGCATGGAAATATATCTCGGAATGGCTATGGAAATGCCATAATAGGTAGGTATGGTGGCTGTTTTGAGGAAGGTATATGGTGGGTGTATGATACCGGCGAAAGGTGCTCGGCATTAGAGAGGCTAGCAATGGTGGAAGGAAGAAAAGTTCATAAAATCCATGGACTCAACATTAGTCATAAAGAACTCATATACTTATTGCAAAACTCTACAAGTTATCAAAGCAAAGTATTACCCGCATGCTCCTAGGGGGTAGATTGGTAGGAAAAGACCATCGCTCGTCCCCGACCGCCACTCATAAGGAAGATAATCAAAAAATAAATCATGCTCCGACTTCATCACATAACGGTTCACCATACGTGCATGGTACGGGAATCACAAACCTAAACACAAGTATTTCTCAAATTCACAACTACTCAACTAGCATAACTTTAATATCACCATCTTCATATCTCAAAACAATCGTCAAGCATTAAACTTCTCATAGCATTTTCCACACTCATAAGAAAGTTTTTACTATTCTTGAATACCAAGCATATTAGGAATATTTAAGAAAATTACCATGCTATTTAAGACTCTCAGAATAATCTAAGTGAAGCATGATAGATCAATAGTTTCTATAAAACAAATCCATCACCGTGCTCTAAAAGATATAAGTGAAGTACTAGAGCAAAACTATATAACTCCAATGATATAAGTGAAGCACATAGAGTATTTTAACAAATTCCAAATCATGTATGGCTCTCTCAAAAGGTGTGTACAGAAAGTATTATTGTGGTAAACTAAAAAGCAAAGACTCAAATCATACAAGACGCTCCAAGCAAAACACATATCATGTGGTGAATAAAAATATAGCTCCAAGTAAAGTTACCGATAGAAGTAGACGAAAAGAGGGGGTGCCTTCCGGGGCATCCCCAAGCTTTGGCTTTTAGGTGTCCTTAGATTATCTTGGGGGTTCCATGGGCATCCCCAATATTAGGCTCTTGCCACTCCTTGTTCCATAATCCATCAAATCTTTATCCAAAAATTGAAAACTTCACAACACAAAACTTAAAGTAGAAAATCTCATGAGCTCCGTTAGCGAAAGAAAACAAAAGACCACTTCAAGGTACTGTAATGACTCATTATTTATTTATATTGGTGTTAAACCTACTGTATTCCAACTTCTCTATGGTTTATAAACTATTTTACTAGCCATAGATTCATCAAAATAAGCAAACAACACACGAAAAACAGAATCTGTCAAAAACAGAACAGTCTGTAGTAATCTGTAGCTAGCGCAAGATCTGTAACCCCAAAAATTCTAAAATAAATTGCTGGACGTGACGAATTTATCTATTAATCATCTGAAAAAATAATTAACTAAATATCACTTTCCAAATAAAAATGGCAGCAGTTATTGTGAGCACTAAACTTTCTGTTTTTTACAGCAGGCTTTCAAGACTTTCCCCAAGTCTTCCCAACGGTTCT
Source organism: Triticum aestivum (assembly GCF_018294505.1). Taxonomy (NCBI): domain Eukaryota; kingdom Viridiplantae; phylum Streptophyta; class Magnoliopsida; order Poales; family Poaceae; genus Triticum; species Triticum aestivum. The sequence goes on along the minus strand of NC_057803.1, from coordinate 389,341,955 downwards.
ACTTGGCACAAACACTAATTAAACGCAAAAACACAACCTAAACGGAGTCTATATAAATTATTTATTACTAAACATGACCAAAAATCAAGGAATAAAAATAAAATTGGGTTGCCTCCCAACAAGCGCTATCGTTTAATGCCTCTAGCTAGGCATAAAAAGCAAGGATAGATCTAGGTATTGCCGTCTTTGGTAGGCAATGCAGAAGTGGCTCTCATAATAGATTCATAAGGTAATTTAATTTTCTTTCTAGGAAAGTGTTCCATGCCTTTCCTTAATGTAAATTGGAATCTAATATTTCCTTCCTTCATATCAATAATTGCACCAATCATTCTAAGGAAAGGTCTACCAAGAATAATAGGACATGAAGGATTGCAATCTATGTCATGAAGAATAAAATCAACGGGTACATAATTCCTATTTGCAACAATAAGAACATCATTAATTCTTCCCATAGGTTTCTTAATAGTGGAATCCGCAAGGTGCAAGTTTAGAGAGCAATCATCAAAATCACGGAAACCTAACAAATCACACAAAGTCTTTGGAATCGTGGAAACACTAGCACCCAAATCACATAAAGCATAGAACTCATGTTCTTTAATATTAATTTTAATAGTTGGTTCCCACCCATAATAAAGTTTTCTAGGTATAGAAACTTCCAATTCAAGTTTTTCTTCATAAGATTGCATCAAGGCATCAACGATATGTTTAGTGAACGCTTTATTTTGACTATAAGCGTGAGGAGAATTTAGCACAGATTGCAAGAAGGAAATAAAATCAATCAAAGAGCAATTTTCATAATTAAATTACTTGAAATCCAAAATAGTGGGTCTAGCAACATCTAGGGTTTTAATTTCTTCGATCCCACTGTTATCAATTTTGGCATCAAGATCTAAAAACTCCGAATTATTGGAACGCCTTCTAGGTGAAGGTGGATCATATTCAGTCCCATAATTATTAAGATTCATATTGCAAAACAAAGATCAATAACTTTTAGATCTTCATCTTTATTTTCATTGGAACTAGAAGAACACGCTCTTATAAAGGCATCTTTCCTAGCACGCATCCTAGCGGTTCTTTCTTTGAACTCATCAATGGAAATTCTCATGGATTTGAGAGACTCATTGATATCATGCTTAGGTGGAACAGATATATGTTTCAAAGAATCAACATCAAGAGAAATTCTATCAACATTCCTAGCCAACTCATCAATCTTAAGCAATTTTCCTTCAATCAAAGCATTGAAATTCTTTTTCGATATAGTAAATTCTTTAATATTAGACTAAAAATCAGAGGGCATCTTATTATAATTTCCATAAGAATTGTTGTAGGAATTACCATAATTATTAGAGGGATTACTAGGATAAGGCCTAGGATTAAAATTTCATCTATACACGTTGTTACCAAAATTGTTCCTACCAACAAAATTCACATACATAGATTCATTATTATTCTCAATCAAAGTAGACAAGGGCATATCATTAGCATTAGAAGAAACACTTTTACTAGCAAATAATTTCATAAGTTCATCCATCTTTCCACTCAAAACATAAATTTATTCTATCGCATGCACCTTTTTATTAGTAGGTCTTTCAGTATGCCATTGAGAATAATTAACCATAATATTATCTAGGAGTTTAGTAGCTTCTCCTAAATTGATTTCCATAAATGTGCCTCCCGCGGCCGGAAAATGGATCTTTCATGACAAGATTTAGCAAGGCAACATTAATTTCCCAAGATTCAGCATCGGTAGGAGGAGCAATCGGTGTGCTAATAAAATCATTGTTGTTGGTATTGGTAAAGTCACACAATTTAGTGTTATCTTGAGCCATCGTGACAAGCAAGAAATTCAACACACAAGCAAACAAAAAGCAAGCGGGCAAAAAGAGGCAAATAGAGAAAGAGAGGGAGGATAGAGAGAGAGAGAGAGGGCAAATAAAACGGCAAGGGTGAAGTGGGGGAGAGGAAAACAAGAGGCAAATGGGAAATAATGTAATTCGGGAGATAAGGATTGTGATGGGTACTTCGTATATTGACTTTTGCGTAGACTCCCCGACAACGGCGCCAGAAATCCTTCTTGCTACCTCTTGAGCACTGCTTTGGTTTTCCCCGAAGAAGAAGGGATGATGCAGTAAAGTAGCGTAAGTGTTTCCCTCAGTTTTTGAGAACCAAGGTATCAATCCAGTAGGATGCTACGCGCGAGTCCCTCGCACCTACCCAAAAAAAAAATCCTGGCAACCAACGCGATAAGGGGTTGTCAATCCCTACACGGCCACTTACGAGAGTGAGATCTGATAGATATGATAAGATAATTTTTTGGTATTTCCATGATAAAGATGCAAAGTAAAATAAAAGCAAAGTAAAAAAGCAAAGGAAATTACTAAGTATTGGAAGATTAATATGATGAAGATAGACCCGGGGGCCATAGGTTTCACTAGTGGCTTCTCTCAAGAGCATAGATATTTTACGGTGGGTGAACGAATTACTGTTGAGCAATTGACAGAATTGAGCATAGTTATGAGAATATCTAGGTATGATCATGTATATAGGCATCACGTCCGAGACAAGTAGACCAACTCCTGCCTGCATCTACTACTATCACTCCACTCATTGACCACTATCCAGCATGCATATAGAGTATTAAGTTCAAGAAAACAGAGTAACGCCTTGATGAAAACCCCATCTTGTTATCCTCGATGGAAACAATACAATAAGTGCCTTGCTGCCCCTACTGTCATTAGGAAAGGACACCGCAAGATTGAACCCAAAGCTAAGCACTTCTCCCATTGCAAGAGAGTTCAATCTAGTAGGACAAACCAAACTGATAATTCGAAGAGACTTGCAAAGATAACCAATCATACATAAAAGAATTTAGAGAATATTCAAATATTGTTCATAGATAGACTTGATCATAAACCCACAATTCATCGGTCTCAACAAACACACCGCAAAAAGAATATTACATAGAATAGATCTCCACAAGAGAGGGGAGAACATTGTATTGAGATCCAGAAAGAGAGAAGAAGCCATCTAGCTAATAACTATGGACCGGTAGGTCTGAGGCAAACTAATCACACTTCATCGGAGAGGCTTTGGTGTTGATGTAGAAGCCCTCTGTGATTGATGCCCCCTCCAGCGGAGCTACGAAATAGGCCCCAAGATGAGATCTCATGGATACAGAAAGTTATGGCGGTGGAATTCGGGTTTTGGCTCCGTATCTGATCGTTTTGGGGTACGTAGGTATATATAGGAGGAAGGAGTACGTCGGTGGAGCAACAAGGGACCCACGAGGGTGGAGGGTGCGCCTGGGGGGGGGGGGGTAGGCGCGCCCCCTACCTCGTGGCCTCCTCCTTTGTTTCTTGACGTAGGGTCCAAGTCTCCTCGATCGTGTTCAGTGAGAAAAACACATTCCCGAAGGTTTCATTCCGTTTGGACTCCGTTTGATATTCCTTTTCTTCGAAATCCTAAAATAGGCAAAAAACAACAATTCTGGGCTGGGCCTCCGGTTAATTGGTTAGTCTCAAAAATAATATAAAAGTGGATAATAAAGCCCAATAATGTCCAAAATAGTAGATAATATAGCATGAAGCAATCAAAAAGTATAGATACGTTGGAGACATATCAATGCCACTATGGATCAATTATGGAGTGTTGTAGATGCGTATTCGGACTTGGCAATAAGTGCTGCTGATGCGACTGAGTTTTTCAAAGATCAGAAAGATCATGAAGTGGAGAGGTTGTTCTGGTCGCAGTTCAGCGCTCCAACGCGTCCGCTGCTGTTGAATGAATAAATGGCCGAGTGGGCCGAGCTCCATAGGTTATCGGACTTGCCATGATGTCTGTCGTGGATCATCTTTGGCAGAAGGGGCCAAGGTCGAATAGTTATTTTGGTTTAGTGCAACGATTCCTTGGTGCTGTGCCGCATATCGATGTTGTAAAGAGGTCAGTTTTAATAGAGGGTGTGAGGATGGCTCTGTCCCATGTTAAGACATACTGGGCAGAGATGGAGACCACCGCTATTGCGACCCGGGATCTGGCCGTAGGCCAGGTCTTAGCTGAGCACTCTTTTGAAGATGTCCTGGAAGGCGCTCGTGTAATAGAGGCTCAGTGCTCGAAGAGTATCATGTTCGACTGACATGTACGCCAATTGTAAAAACAATGCTATTTGGATTATAAAGGCTGTATTTATACTTTTGCCTGAAAGTATTATGATGCCTCCTGTGCGGCCGTTTATGTATGTATATAACCTAAAGGTTTGCAGTCATCGGCTTCAGCCCCCACACATATAATGCGGGGGTGTTCGGAAAAGCGCGTGTTCACAGTTGAGCCAACGTCTTGGTGCATTAAGGAGGTGATAGCGCGGTGAACAAGGCAATCGGACTATATAGCTTTAACACTTTCACTTAGCCATAGGAGTTTGACGGTTGGGCTACTATATAGCCCCTAGTACTGCTACGCTCATCCGAACACGGTGCGCGTACATACATGACCGGAAAACCGGTCCTTCGTTAATGTGGAGGAATCGCGAAGATTCCGCTGAGTCATGGAGTGGTTGACCAATCTCCTGCTTTATCATGACAGTCAGTTTTCGGCTTTCTCTACTGAGGTGCTCATCTAGATGAACTAGGGCACAATCACAGTAGTTCTCTCGGTTCGACCTTAGCCGATAGAGCGGAACGTAAGGTAGCAAAACACAGGAGCCGGGCAAACCCAACTATTGACCAAAGACATGATTCGGAGCTGATGCATATAAAGCAAACTCGTGACGCCGAACACTCCCTAAGGTGTAAGGACTTTGCATCATATACTGGGCTGAGAAACGCCCTCGATTATGAGCCCTTAATTTCCAGGTACTTGCATTAGTCTGACATGACGAAATGTCAATAACGCTAGCGTCCCTTCCGGTTGTCTTGAGTATCCGGAGGGAGTGAAGAAACAAGAGAAAGTAAAAAAAGTTTACACATGGTCTTAATCTAAAAAGAAGCCTTTGAGCGGGGCCCTGCTGCACGTCTGTGCTTGTGTCTCCGTTGTGCTGTAGTCTGGAAGGGTGTAGCACGATGATCATCTGTAAAAGAGAAAAACGTAGGTGAAAGTCATGGTGCGAAAAATTGGTTACTCTTAATGAACCATTAAAATGCAATGTAAATAGGGCCAGGCCGAACTATAGCCCTTTTTACACGCGGGAAGCCCCTAGCACCATCTATGGGGGTATATCCATCGATCCAATCGCAGGTTAATCTGAGCTGTTACAGCTAGTGGTGCACCGGACTCGTCTAACCGTGTCCGCGGTCTTGACAACCGATCATTTCTTCTAGTTGGAGAGGCCATTCAGTGGCTGTCTGCTAGAGCCGCCACATATTGCTCCCTACGTGAGGAACGCTTTGTGTTTTCGCTAACTGTGATGATGCCACGTGGACCGGTCATGTTAAGCTTAAGATAAGCATAATGTGGTACTGCATTGAAACGAGCGAAGGCCGTTCTCCTGAGTAGTGCGTGATGGCCGCTTCGGAATGGAGCGATGTCGAAGGTTAATTCTTCTCTTCGGAAGTTGTCGGAAGAACCGAATACAACCTCTAGTACTAGAGAGCCCATATAGTGGGCCTTTGGGCCTGGTATTACTCCTTTAAAGGTAGTATTACTTTGGCTGATTCTTGTCGGGTCTACCCCCATTTTGCGGACGGTGTCCTAATATATCATATTAAGACTACTGCCGCCGTCCATAAGGACTCGAGTGAGATGATATCGTTAATTATTAGGTCAAGCACCCTGGCAGCCGATCCTCTGTGCCGGATAATAGTCGGGTGATCCTTGCGATCAGAGGTGATCAGGCAGGCCGACCAAGGGTTGAACTTGGGGGTGACGGGCTCCACGGCGTATACGTCTCGTGGTGCGCGCTGGCGACTCATCTTCGGTATGTGTGTTGCGTAAATCATGTTCACTATTGTGACATCTGGTGGGAATTCTTTCTGCCCCCAGTGTTCGGCTGGCAAGCCTCATCCTCATCTTCGCTTGGTGTCTCCCTCCCCTTGTGTTTGGTGTTTAGCTTGCCGGCTTGCTTGAAGACCCAACATTCTCTGTTGGTGTGGTTTGCCGGTTTGTCGAAGGTGCCATGAATCTGACATAATCTATCTAGAATCTTGTTTAGGCTGGATGGTCCATCTCTGCTTCCTTTAAATGGCTTTTTCCGTTGACCGGGTCAAGAGCCCCTGAATCCGGCATTTACCGCCGTGTTGTCTGGGATGTCTTCATTGTTTCGACGCTTGCTTTTATTGCGTCGCGATTTCCCGTTGCCATCTATGACTTCGGATGTTCCTGGGTTGCTGGTGCCGCTACGGGCTACCAACTATCTTCGCCCGTGCAAAAGTGGGTCATAAGGCTTGTTAGGGCTGTCATTGTCCTCGGTTTTTCCTGGCCGAGGTGTCTGGTGAGCCATTCGTCCCGGACACTGTGCTTGAAAGCCGCTAGGGCTTAGGCATCTGGGCAGTCGACGATTTGATTCTTCTTCATGAGAAATCTGTTCCAAAGCTTTCGGGCTGACTCTCCGGGCTGTTGAATTATGTGACTTAAATCGTCCGCGTCCGGAGGTTGAACATAGGTCCCTTGAAAATTGGCCCTAAAAGCATCCTCAAGCTCCTCCCAGCTTCCAGTTGAGTTTTCGGGGTGGCTTTTCAGCTAGTGCCGAGCTGGTCCTTTCTACTTGAGGGGCAGGTATTTGATAGCATGGAGATCATCTCCACGAGCCATGTGGATTTGAAGGATAAAGTCCTCAATCCAGACCCCAAGGTCTGTCGTTCTGTCGTATGCCTCTATGTTCACGGGTTTGAATCCCTCTGGAAATTCTTGTTCTAGCACATCATCGGTGAAGCATAGGGGGTGCGCGGCACCCCTGTATTTTGATGTGTCATGGCATTCTTCCGACGGTTGCAGCGTTTGGTTTTGATTATGAGATGTTATTTCGTCAGTATAGTCGTTTGAGCGGCCATGATCCTGTGCTGGAGCGTGCTTCCTAGATCCGTAGATGGACCTGGTCATACCGGCTTTTTTGTGCGGGTCTTCATGTAAATCGTGTGCTGACTTGTGTGCGGCGTCGTTAGCCGCTCTGTCGCAGCCACGGGGTGGTCGATCCGGCTGATCGGCCGTTTTATTTTTCGGCTGAATGGGCTCTAAAGCCTCGCCGTCGAATTCAAGCAGCAGCTTGCGCTTTGGATAGCTCTTTGTGTGGCGACTACCGCCGTACTTTTCTTCAGTGTCAAGCATTTCATTCCATCTGCTGTAGAGCGTATTTTGCACGGCCTTAAGCCTTTGCTTCTGCTTCTTCATGCTCCTCGCTATGGATGTTCTCTTGTTCCAAGTGCCTTTCCGGGATGGTGTGTGGATCGTTGTCTGGACTGTTCTCCTCTCCGGAGACAGGTTGATGGGCTTTATCCTTGGTGTCTCCGTGATCGGACAGCGGCTCTATACTATGTTCACCGTCCGCTGGCTCATCCTGCTCCATCGCTGGGTCCATGTGGTCGTCGCTTCCTTTGGAGTCGACTGGGGTATTATTCTTTCTTGCGCTGTTATTGCAGTTTTGGCAGAGGCGGGATTTGGAGCAGCGCCTACATCGTCGCTTAGGTTGCTTCTCGAGGGGACTATCCTTCGCTCCATCCTCCCGTTCCTCGTCGTTGTTTTCTGTGGGTGTATCCACCATGTATATATCATGTGATGAAGTGGTTGTCCAGCGCCCTGTGGGCGGTGGTTCTTGTTTCTCTCCTGCATCGTCGTCCATACCGTCGATGTCTTCGGAGTCAAAATCAAGCATGTCGGTTAGGTCATCGACAGTGGCTATTAAGTGGGTGGTGGGTGGGCAATGAATTCCTTCGTCGTCCGCTTCCCACTTGAGTCGGACATAGTTTGGCCGAGGGTCCCCTGATAAGGAGAGAGACCTCAATGAATCTAGCACATCGCACAAGGGTGAGTGCTTAAAAATATCTACAAAGGTAAACTCCATGATCAGTGCCCAATCAGATTGGATAGGCACGGACGCAGGCAGTTCAGAGCCTATGGCCGGAGATGAATTCAAGGGTCCGGTAACACAGGTCTCATAGGAGGTGAAGTCAATATTCGGCTCTATCGCCACTGAGTGTGCGTCCTCCGTGGCAGGGTCTAACCACCCTTCCTCGGACGACACGATCTGCTCCGGATTGAGTGCCGGAGTGGCCACAGGTGTGATCTCCTGAACACCGTCCGATGGTAGAGCTAAGTCATGCTCATCGTGATTGTGCGGCGCACCTGACATGGGCTTGAATCCGTCGAAGATCAAGTCTCCGCAGATGTCGGAAGTATAGTACAAGCTTCCAAACCTGACCTGATGGCCAGGGGTGTAGCTTTCGATATGCTCCAGATGGCCAATCGAGTTGGCCACAGTGCGAAGCCACCGAATACGAAGATCTGTCCGGGGAGAAAAACCTCACCCTGGATCGCATAGTTGCCGATGATCAAAGGAGCTATCAAGCCTCTATCGTGACGGCACAGTGGAACTATCAATGAAAGCACCAATGTCGGTGTCAAAACCGGCGGATCTCAGGTAGGGGGTCCTGAACTGTGCGTCTAAGGCTAATGGTAACAGGAGGCGGGGGACACAATGTTTACCCAGGTTCAGGCCCTCTCGATGGAGGTAATACCCTATTCCTGCTTGATTGATCTTGACGATATGAGTATTACAAGAGTTGATCTACCACGAGATCGTAGAGGCTAAACCCTAGGAGCTAGCCTATGATTATGATTGTTGCTGTCCTACGGACTAAACCCTCCGGTTTATATAGACACCGGAGGGGGCTAGGGTTACATAGAGTCGGTTGCAAGGGAGGAGATCTACATATCCGAATTGCCAATATTGCCTTCCATGCAAAGAAGAGTCCCACCCGGACACGGGACAAAGTCTTCAATCTCGTATCTTCTTAGTCCAACAGTCCGGCCAAAGTATATAGTCCGGTTGTCCGAGGACCCCCTAATCCAGGACTCTCTCAGCAGTCGCCTCCTCCTCTCCGCTGTGGGCCTCGGGCTCCTCCGAGGCAACGTGCACCACATGCGCCCGCGCTCGGTCGTAAGGATGTCGGGTGGCGTTCAAAAGCGCTTTTCGCGTTGTGTTGGGGTGGATAAGAAGATAAGCACCAGCGAAGAATGGAGAACAAGGACTCACCATCGGAGCCGGGTACACACGGCTGTACGGGGCTTTCCCGAACCTCCAGTCATCCCTCAGGTTGGCCTTGGAGATGTCGTTGACTCGACGCGCAACCTGGTCCGTGCCCAGCCGCGTGCTCGCCATGCGGTTGGCGTCCTGGAGGCTGGTCATCTGATCGATGAGGTGGCTGCACTACTGCAGCGGCAGCACCCGGCGGACGATGAAGGCAGTGATGAGGTCTGTGCCGTTGAGCCCCTCCCTCTCCTTCATCACCGACACCCGCTCGCACAGGTTGAGCACCTCCTGTGATGGGTGCTTGGGGTAGTACCCCCAGTTCTGCCTCTCCTTCGGCAGTGAGTTGACGAAGGGAGGCAAGTTGATACGATCCGCGCCGAGGTTGCGGACGTAGAAGATAGAATTCTGCGACTTCTTGGCAGAATCCTCCAGCGGCATCTTCGGGCACTTGGCACCCGAGCTTGGAGATGATGGCGGCCCCGCACTCCGACATCTCTCCGGCCCTCGACCCGTGCTCCTTCAGGCAGAAGAAGTGCACCGAGAGGTCGATCGAAGGCTCGACCTCCAGGTACCCCTCGCAGAGGGTAACGAAGCCCGACCATTGCATGATGACGCCGATGCCCAGATGATGGGGCTGGAGCCCGAAGAAATCCAAGAAATCGCGGAAGAAGCTGCTAGCAGGAAGCCCAAACACGCGCTTGAAGTGCGGGAAGAAGACGACCCGCTCCGAGCCCTCGAGCCTCGGCTCCCGCTAACCCTGCGAAGGGCGCGCAGCGACCTCCGTCTCCCCCAGCAGGCGCCTGGTGGTGCGGAGGTAGGCAATGTCGTCGAGGGTGACGGTCGAGCCCATCCACAAGCCCGATGGCAGTGCCATCTGCTCAAAGAAACGGGCGTCGCGGTGCGCGGCGTTCGCAAGAAGCAGAGGAAGGAAGATGAAGGCAGGGGGCGCGGGTGAGAGTTTCCGCTACCCCCTCCTCGCCCCAATTTATAAGCCACGGTTCCAAAAGTGGGGGAGTGGGATTGTTTGCGCACGCCTTTCCCACTTCCCCGCAATAACTACGCATGTACGCGCGCAATAACTACCTCGAGAATGGCAACCAACTTGCGGACGCCACAATAAATCTGTGCGCATGGGCCGAGGGCGCGCGGCCACAGACGCCTGCGCATCTCCCAGTCCTATTGTGCGTGTGTCCTGTGACGTCCCTCCGACTCTCGGACGCCACGTTGCGCCCGCACGAAGCCCGAAAGATTACCTCCAAGGTTCGGTGGACTCCTTGTTTTCTTGCCGCTGCCAAGATGTCGCGATCCAGCTTCCGGAAGCCGGCACACAGTGGGTGTTGCCAGACCCGGCAGCCTGAAGATTCGCCTCCTTCAAAGGGGGAAACTGCGAAGGCCCTTCCATCCAAAGACGGCGGAACTTCACACCTTCGGGGACTACTGTCGGGGGGATGAACCCCGGGCGGGCAACAGAACCCGGATCCTTTTCAAAAACAACGGGGCTGGCATCGCCCCTCAAGACGGCTCGCGCTTGGCCGGGTCGCTCGACCCGGCCTAATCCTCAAGACTTCTCCAACAAGCCAGCTCTAGATAGCCGAGCCCGGCACACCAAAACTTCTCCAACAAGCCAGCTCCCCCCGTGGTGTGTTCTCCAACACAGCCAAGGGTTAGCGGTCGTCCCATCCCAGCCGTACGATGGGACGAGTCGCCACCAACTGATGACCGAAGCCACAGTGCCTCGCCCATGCCTCTGGTCAGCCGGACGAGGCAATAGTGCCCCCACCTACCTGCTGACCAGGGGCGGCGTGGCAACAGTGCACCCGTCGTCACCCATGACGCCAGCAAGCGGCAACCTGAAGGAACGCCACTCTAGCCGACTCGACCCGGCCACTCCCTGACGATCGACAAGACAGCCAACAGTGCCCCTGTACCCGACGGGTCCCACGCCCGGGGAACCCGGTGAGGCCTGGTACCTAGCGGGTCCCAGCCCCGGTGTCCTAGACGCTGACGAACCGGCCCTACAACCATGTAACATTAATTTTGTACCCCTAGGGGGTTGACCTATAAAACCCCCCAGGATCCCTCATGCATAGGTAGGGCAGCAGTAGTAGCACCATCACGATCCCCGGTGGAAGCAAGATCGTCTCCTCCCGCCTACAGACACACCTAGCTAGCAACAACCGAGGAGAGGGAACTGCCTAAGCTTTGGCCAGCCTCCCTTCTTCCTTCATACAGCTCCAGGAGCAATCCTGTACTGTTACGTAGAAATCACACTCAGCAGGACTAGCAGTGTTATCTCTCCGGAAAGCCCCGAACCTGGGTATGTCTTGCGTCCCATGCTCGCTCATGCCGACCTCACCTCTGGAGCCCACCAATGCCCTCGAGCCTCCTCCTATCTTTAGCCATCCCATGGCATCAGCCGTGCGCCCACCACGACAGGATCCTTTCTAGAGAAGGAGTTTCTCTCGAAAGAAGTGAGTGGTAGGAAAGTAGAACTTGATGAGGTAATTGTACCTTCTCTCAATTTGGAAAGTAGCACATCAGAGAAATTTGTTCTCTTGATGCCTACACGAACTAGAGAGGAAGCTAATGATGATGATCATGAAACTTTAGATCAAGTTACTACTGGACCTCGTAGGTCCAACAAAGCATGTTCCACACTAGAGTGGTACGATAATCCTGTCCTAGAAGTCATGTTACTAGACCATGACCAACCTATGAACTATGAAGAATCTATGATGAGCCTACATTCTGATAAATGGCTTGAGGTAATGAAATCTGAGATAGGATCCATGTATGATAACAAAGTGTGGACTTTGGTGGACTTGCCCAATGATTGGCAAGCCATTGAGAATAAATGGATCTTCAAGAAGAAGACAGACGCTGATGGTAATGTCACCATCTACAAAGCTCGACTTGTCACAAAAGGTTTTCGAAAAGTTCAAGCGGTTGACTACGATGAGACCTTCACACCCATAACGATGCTTAAGTCAGTCTGAATCACGTTAGTAATTGCCCCATATTATAAGTATGGAATTTGGCAAATGAACATCAAAAATGCATTCCTTAATGTATTTCTTAAAGGATAGTTGTATATGATGCAACCAGAAGGTTTTGTTGATCCTAAAGGTGCTAACAAAGTGTGCAAGCTCCAGCGATCCATCTATGGACTAGTGCAAGCATCTCAGAGTTGGAATATACGCATTGATGAGGTGATCAAAGCATACGGTTTTATACAGACTTACTGCGAAGCCTATATTTGCAAGAAAAGTGAGTGGGAGCTTCTGTAGCATTTCTGATATTATATGTGGATGACATATTGCTAATCGAAAATGGTATAGAATTTCTGGATCGCATAAAATAATACTTGAATAAGATTTTTTCAATGAAAGACCTCAGTGAAGCTTCTTATATATTGGGCATCAAGGTCTATAGAGATAGATCAAGACGCTTGATAGGACTTCACAAAGCACATACCTAGAAAAAGTTTTGAAGAAGTTTAAAATGGATCAGTCAAAGAAAGGGTTCTTTCCTATGTTACAAGGTGTGAAGTTGAGTATGACTCAAAACCCGACCACGGCAGAATATAGAGAGAGAAAGTATGACTCAAAACCCGACCATTCCCTATGCCTCAGTCATAGGTTCTATAAAGTATGACATGTTTTGTACCAGACCTATTGTGTGCCTTGCCATGAGTTTGGAAAGGGGGTACAATAGTGATCCAGGAGTAGATCACTGGACATCAGTCAAAATTATCCAAAGGTACCTAAAGAGGACTAAGGAAATGTTTCTCGGTTATGGTCGTGATAAAGAGTTTGTCTTAAAGAGTTGCCTCGATGCAAGCTTTGACACCGATCTGAATGACAACGAGTCTCGATTTGGATACATATTGAAAGTGGGAGCAATTATCTAGAGTATCTCCATGCAAAGCATTGTTGGCATAGAAATTTACAAAATACATACGGATCTGAATGTGATAGACCCATTGACTAAACCTCTCTCACAAGCAAAACATGATCACACCTTGGTACTCTTTGGTTGTTAATCACATAGTGATGCGAAATGGATTATTGACTCTAGTAAACTCTTTGGGTGTTGGCCACATAGAAATGTGAACTATGGGTGTTAAATCACATGGTGATGTGAACTGGAAAAACTAACACTAGTGCAAGTGGGAGACTAGTGGAAATATGCCCTAGAGGCAATAGTAAAATGGTTATTATTATATTTCCTAAAACATTATAAAGGTTTATTATTCATGCTAGAATTGTATTGACCGGAAACTTAAATACATGTGTGAATACATAAACAAATGCGGTGTCCCTAGTAAGCCTCTACTAGACTAGCTCGTTGATCAAAGATGGTTAAGGTTTCCTAATCATAGACATGTGTTGTCATTTCATAACGGGATCACATCATTAGGAGAATGATGTGATGGACAAGACCCATCCGTTAGCTTAGCATATTGATCGTCCAACTTATTGCTATTGCTTTCTTCATGTCAAATACATATTCCTTTGACTATGAGATTATGCAACCCCCGGATACTGAAGTAATACCTTGTGTGCTATCAAACATCACAACGTAACTTGGTGATAATAAATATGCTCTACAGGTATCTTCGAAGGTGTTTGTTGCGTTGGCATAGATCGAGATTAGGATTTTTCACTCCAAGTATCGCAGAGATATCTCTAGGCCCTCCTAGTAATACACATCATAAGCTTGCAAGAAAATGACTAAGGAGTTTAGTCACAAGGTGATGTATTACGGAACAAGTAAAGAGACTTGCCGGTAACAATTGAATCTCGGGTAAGTAACATACCAATGGACAAAGGGAATTATGTATGTTGTCATAATGATTTGACCGATAAAGATCTTCGTAGAATATGTGGGAGCCAATATGGGCATCCATGTTCCACTATTGGTTATTGACCGGAGAGGTGCCTTGGTCATGTCTACATAGTTCTCAAACCCATATGGTCTGCACGCTTAACGTTCATTCACCATATAGTGTTATATGAGTTGTATGATTTGGTGACTGAATGTTGTTTGGACTCCCGGATGAGATCACAAACATGACGAGGAGTCTCGAAATGGTCAATAGGTCAAGATTGATATATATGAAGATGGTATTCGGACACCGGAAGAGGTTCAGAGTGCACTGGGTAGTCATCGGGTCACCGGAAGGGGTTTCGGACACCCCAGTAAGTGTATGGGCCTAATGGGCCAAAGGTGGGGACAACTCAGCCCCTAGTGCGCCCCTTCCTTGGACAGCAGGCCCTAGGGGAAGGAAAGGGGAGGGGAGGACCCTCCTTCCTTTCCCTCCTCAAGTGGGAAATGAAATGGGGTGGGCACCACCCTCCCCTGCCATTCCCCCACACTTATACAACACAGGGGGAGGGTGCGGCTAGGGAGAGACCCCAAGTAGGATTTCTGCTACTTGGGTGCCCCCTTTGGCTGCTCCTCCCTCCCAACCACCTATATATATATATATATGGGAGGGGATGCCTAGCAGATAACAGACAATTGCCTAGCCGTGTGCGGTGCCCCCCTCCACCGTTTACGCCCCCCATCATATTTTCATAGTGCTTAGGTGAAGCCATGCGGAGAACACTTCACAATCACCATCACCACGCCATCGTGCTGCCGGAACTCATCTACTACCTCGCCATCTTGCCGGATCAATAAGGCGGAGGACGTCACCAAGCTGAGCGTGTGCAGAACGTGGGGGTGCCGTGCGTTCGGTACTTGATCAGTTTGAAGGAAATATGCGCTAGAGGCAATAATAAAGTTGTTATTTATATTTCCTTATATCATGACAAATTTTTATTACTCATGCTAGAATTGTATTAACTGGAAACTTGATACATGTGTGGATACATAGACAAACACAATGTCCATAGTAAGCCTCTACTAGACTAGCTTGTTAATCAAAGATGGTTATGTTTCCTAGACAAAGACATGTGTTGTCATTTGATGAACGCGGTCACATCATTAGAATAATGATGTGATGGACAAGACCCATCTCTTAGCTTAGCATAATGATCGTTAAGTTTTATTGCTATTGCCTTCTTCATGACTTAGGCTGTGTTTGGTTGAGCTGCAGATTCTGAAAAGGCTGCTGTGGAAAAGCTGTTGTGAAAAAGCTGTTGTGGAAAAGCTGGAAGCTAAAAAGTTAGGGTACCCCCAGCTTTGAAATTTACACTAGGGGGAAGCTACTTTTTCTCAAAAGCTGCTTTGAACATTTACCCCTTTGGTTAGCTTTTGGATTTTCAAAGCAGAAGTTGGTAAAAAAAGCTGAACCAAACGCCTTATACATATTCCTCTGACTATGAGATTATGCAACTCCTGGATACTGGAGGAATACCCTGTATTCTATCAAAAATCACAATGTAACTGGGTGATTATAAATATGCTCTACAGGTATCTCCAAAGGTGTTTGTTGGGATTTGTCACTCCGAGTATCAGAGAGGTATCTCTGGGCCCTCTCGGTAATGCACATCATAATAAGCCTTACAAGGAATGTAACTAATGAGTTTGTTACAAGATGATTCATTACAGAACGAGCACAGAGACTTGCTAGTAATGAGATTAAACTAGGTATGAAGATACCGACGATCGAATCACAGGCAAGTAACACACCGATGCCAAAGTGAATAACGTATGTTGTCATTATGGTACGACCGATAAGATATTCGTAGATTATGTGGGAACCAATATGAGCATCTAGGTCCCACTGTTGGTTATTGACCGGAGAGGTGTCTCAGTCATGTCTACATAGTTCTCAAACCCATAGGGTCCGCACGCTTAACGTTCGATGACAATATGTATTATATGAGTTATGTGATTTGGTGACCTAATGTTGTTTGGAGTTCCAGATTAGATCATGGAAATGACGAGGATTCTAGAAATGGTCAAGAGGTAAATATTGATATATTGGATGATAGTATTTGGACACCGGAAGTGTTTCGGGACGTACCGGGTACATATCGGAGTACCGGGGGGTTACCAGAACCCCCAGGGGGAAGATATGGGCCATATGGGCCATAGGAGGGAGGCACATTGATGTCTCTTGAAGATACGTTAGTATTTGCCGCAAGGGGGAAGGGATGATGCAGCACAGCGGCCGTAGCACTACTGCAGGATGCTGCTAACACGACACTACGATCAGAGACCCTTCAACGAAATTGTGTGTGGTGCATTAATCACAAACGGGGATGTAAAAAAGGTGCAAAATATTTGCGATGGCGGAGCCATCAAAGACGGTTTAGATTTTAGTTGCATGTGCGACTCGGGGCACACGGTTAACCCATTCAAACTATTTGCGATAAGGCAGGACAACAGAAACAGGCATCCATATCAATGTGTGTGCGATATACGGCATACAGTTCGCTCCGACGAACTGTTTGCTATTAGGGAGTGCAACAGAAACGGTTAGCCAGATCAATCTGTGTGTGATATAGGACATACGGTTCACTCGAACAAACTGTTTTTGATTAGCGAACACAACAGAAACGATTCAACTTAACAAATGTGTGTGATACGTGGCAAACAGCCAACTCAGATGAACTGTTTGCAATAAGAAATTACAACACATACGGTTAATACAGTTAGTTCGTGTGAGATTTTGTGTGTAAAAAAACTTTGAAAATGAAAACTAGTTGCTTGAAGTGGCTAGGAGTATCGCAAACGATGCGTCTGCAAGTACTCCTGTGCGATGATTAGTAAGTTACACATACGGCCACAAGGGTGCTATGCTGATCATGGAGTCTGAGAAGACCATCGTCCGAAGGCCGCCAGCTCAGCTTTTAGCTTATATTTTATTATAATTCTTTGCATATGTAGGTCATGAGTGTTCTGGGCTTTGCCGCATGTGGCATTTTAAATTATCCAGAATATGTAAGAGAATTATCTGCGCCACTATAAATTTGTAATCGTATTATTTGTAGCCATTTTATTTGTGGTTGTACTATCCGTTGCCCAATTCGGCAATTTAAATTAGGGTGGAATACGAGTTGAAAACACGAACAAAGCAAATGATGCCATGGGATCACAAGCAAACACCCTCCGTCCAGATGCTTTAGTTAACCCATTAATGGGGAAGTTGTGAGCGAGGCGCGTGGCGGATGGTGCATGGAGGTCAAAGATCTCGCTTCCCGGTGAGCATGCGCGGCCTTGCTTCTCGCACGTGTCCCATTGAGCCTCCAAGGTGGACAGGATGCACGCGTCCCATCAAGCCTGCATGGTGGACTGCTCGCACGCGTCCCGTCAAGCCTGCACGACGGACTGCTCGCGCTCGTCCCGTCTAATCAAACAGCTGCACGCACGCCACCGAGTATGGTTAAATTTCGACACGGTTAATATAATACAATTGTTTGCGATATTAACATGTTTGCTTTTTTTCAAGGACTTCATTGGTAACTAATGTGTGTGCCTCTTCTCAAACTGGATGATTTTTTTACCACGGCATACACTACTAGGAAAAGGCCTACTAATGGCGCACTACTGGTGCGCCATTAGTATCACGCCACTAGAATTTTTTACTAATGGCGCACTTAGTGCAGCACATAGAAGTGCGCCATTAGTAATATTTTTTTTCAATTTTTTTTTAAAAAAATCTATTTTTTTACTTTTTTTCTTATTCTCGGGTCACTATGGCTTAATTTCGGCTCAATATGCTTAATCTCAGGTCAAATTGCACTCTGTGGTCAAAATTCCCGGAAGGTCACCCATCCTCGGGTCACGATGCGTCTGCAAGTACTCCTGTGCAATGATTAGTAAGTTACACATACGGCCACAAGGGTGCTATGCTGATCATGGAGTCCGAGAAGACCATCGTCCGAAGGCCGCCAGCTCAGCTTTTAGCTTATATTTTATTATAATTCTTTGCATATGTAGGTCATGAGTGTTCTGGGCTTTGCCGCATGTGGCATTTTAAATTATCCAGAATATGTAAGACAATTATCTGCGCCACTGTAAATTTGTAATCGTATTATTTGTAGCCATTTTATTTGTGGTTGTACTATCCGTTGCCCAATTCGGCAATTTAAATTAGGGTGGAATACGAGTTGAAAACATGAACAAAGCAAATGATGCCATGGGATCACAAGCAAACACCCTCTGTCCAGATGCTTTAGTTAACCCATTAATGGGGAAGTTGTGAGCGAGGCGCGTGGCGGATGGTGCATGGAGGTCAAAGATCTCGCTTCCCGGTGAGCATGCGCGGCCTTGCTTCTCGCACGTGTCCCATTGAGCCTCCAAGGTGGACAGGATGCACGCGTCCCATCAAGCCTGCATGGTGGACTGCTCGCACGCGTCCCGTCAAGCCTGCACGACGGACTGCTCGCGCTCGTCCCGTCTAATCAAACAGCTGCACGCACGCCACCGAGTATGGTTAAATTTCGACACGGTTAATATAATACAATTGTTTGCGATATTAACATGTTTGCTTTTTTTCAAGGACTTCATTGGTAACTAATGTGTGTGCCTCTTCTCAAACTGGATGATTTTTTTACCACGGCATACACTACTAGGAAAAGGCCTACTAATGGCGCACTACTGGTGCGCCATTAGTATCACGCCACTAGAATTTTTTACTAATGGCGCACTTAGTGCAGCACATAGAAGTGCGCCATTAGTAATATTTTTTTTCAATTTTTTTTTAAAAAAATCAATTTTTTTACTTTTTTTCTTATTCTCGGGTCACTATGGCTTAATCTCGGCTCAATATGCTTAATCTCAGGTCAAATTGCACTCTGTGGTCAAAATTCCCGGAAGGTCACCCATCCTCACAGTACTCCAACCCGAGCACGCTTAACTTCATAGTTCTATCCAACCCTAGCACCACCTCACTTCACATGCACTTGTTGATATATATATCATATCAATCCTATTAAACCTTGTTGATGTCTAGGACTTTGTTCATGTTCATGAGTATGATGAAATTTTGAAAATATATTTCAAACTTCCCGGTCATATTACGTACCATATTTTGAAAAATAATTCAATTTTTTTTTCGAAACCAATTTTTTTTCTGTTACTAGTGGCGCACCTAGCATACGGTGCGCCACTAGTAAGTTTGAATTTTTTTTGAATTTTTGTGCCTCCGGATCTTAAAAGCCCGGTAACTTTTTTTCTGTTAGATTTTTGGGGATTTTGAAAATGTTTAACGGGGTTCCCCCTATTAAATTCGCATGTAACTTTTCGAGTAGATGATTTTTCATATAGAAAACTTTTTAATCTGAGTTCGTATGCAAAAGTTATGCCCATTTTACAAATTTCAGAGAGATTTTGCAAATATATATTTTCCACAGATCGAGTAGCCACGTTTAAAATATCGTTTTGTAGCGGGGTTAAGAGTTCTGATTTTCAATGGCGCGTTATAAGTAGTAAGTAGTTTTTAGAACGATTGGTATGGAGCGAAAATGGAATTCATAGTACTACATACCTCCTTGGCGTATGGTTGTATGGTTTTTTTTGCGATGGAGGTTGTATGGGTTTATGTTGCGAGATGTTGAACCTGATAGTTCTAGGGCAAATACTATGGTTTAGATTTAGATGCTGGTTTTCAGTAATGAAAACCGAAAGGGGAAACCCTTCTTTGATTAAAAAAAGTACTGCCTCCATTCTAGTTTACTAGTCCCCATCGTACTTTGGATCAAAGTTTGTCCATGAATTTTACTTGTAAAATGTGAATGGAAAACGAGATTTTGTTATACCCTAACAAAAAAGGACTAGAGGGAGTGATTGCTATAACACGGACATGACCTCTCATAGCGCAGGCATTGAACCAGCGCGCCGACCAAGAGGGCCGCACTCGCTGCAGGCCCGGATGAGCACGCCTCCTCGCCGCGTGCAACCAACTTAACACTGCCCTGCCTGCCTTCATTGAATCCACGCGTGTGCCGGCAACACGTCCTTCCGAGAGCCAGCAGGCATTTTAGAACACAAAAAATGACTAAAATATAATTAATTTACGCCTGGTCTTGACTTGTTATGCTAGCACTGGTAGCATGAACTAGTAGAGGATTTTCTTTATTTATAACTCTCCTCACATTTTTTTGGCTTTGAAGTGAATCATGTTTGTGGACATTATGTATGAATGTGCAGATATATGTGAACATGAGTTTGATGTGGAAGTTGAACTTGGAATGTCGGGCTTGCACGTGAACTATACCATGTCCAATTCTTCGTCTGTTATTGTTTGGAAATTAATTGTTGTTATTAGATGACCCAAAAAAACATTTTTCTAAGATACAACCATTATGGCCAGCCGTAATCATCGCATGCAATAATTTAGTGCACCTTGAAATATGAACATGTGTGGGGCGTGTATGTTTTTAATGACTTGAGACTATACCTAGCCCGGCATGCAAGATGACTTATTATGCACCGTTCCCCATACCTGCAGGAAGCTCGTTCGTCTCCAAATCTATTCCTCTCCATGTGTGGAAACAATATGCCTACCAAACTCTCCTTCTCCCTCCGGCGGTCCCACCACTCCACCACGTGTGAAAAAATCTTCATGCATGACTCTCCTCCCTCCACGCTCGTCCAATCCGTTGTGACCAGCAATATTTCCACCCCTTCGCTCCCCCATAATTTACGCCAACAAATATGCCACGTAGCTATTACTTAACTGCAGGTGCATTGGGTCACTGACATATGGGCCCAACAGGGTTCTGGCCCACATGCCAGTGATGCAACTAGACCTGCAGTTAAGTTAGTGCAGCTCAGTCCATATCTTACATAGGTGTGCCATTGCTCGCTATAAATACTGCGCCTCCCATGACATCGCTATCTCCTCCCCCTCACGTTCACGTTCATCGCTATCTCCTCCCCCTCCCTCTCATCCCGACCACCATGACATCGCCCCTCCCAAGCCCTAGGAGCCCCTCGCTGCATCGTGCGGATAGTCACGCGTCGCCGTTCCGTTCCTTACCGCCACTAGTCGAGGAGGACGCGTCGGAGTTCCGCTCCTCGCCGCTACGCGACGCGTCACCGTTCCGTTCCTTGCCGTCACTAGTCAAGGAGGACGCGTTGGCGTTCCGCTCCTCGCCGCGACTAGTCGAGGAGGACGTGTCGGCGTTCCGCTCCTCGCCGCGACGCGTCGAGGTGGACGCGTCGGCGTTCCCAATCTCGCCAGCACGCGCACCAAAGGATGCGTCGGCTCCCCGCTACGAGGAGAACGCCGTGCCGCCCGCCGAGCCCCCCAGCCTTGAGGAGCTTTGGGAAGAAATGGATGTCTCCTTATGGGAGGTTTTGCCTCCAGCAGAGCGGGCCAAAATAGAGGCGAAGAAGAAGGCCGAGGAACAGAAGCACACCACGGAACAAGCTGCCTTGGAGGCCTATGTCGCATCTGAGAGAGTCAGGCAATTGGCTCTTTGGCAGAAGGCTCGTGTGAGGGCTATGAGGGTGGCGGAGGACGCCCGTGCCGACGCCCTAAGTGCAGTCAGGCCCAAGCTCCTCATTTACGCTTGGCGGTACATGGACCAGGTGCACGCTTCCAGCGAGGAGGAGTACCCGTTGGCGCTGGATCACCACATCGGTGAGATCGCGCTCGCCCGCTAGCAAGCCACCAATCAGCACCTCGCGAGTTGCGAGGCTGAGGAAGAGGCGTTGTGTCGGCGTGCTAGGAAACGGCCGCGCACCAGGGCACTCGTGGCGGGCCGCAAGCGCTCCTGCGAGCGCTGTGGCTTTAGGAGGAGTATAATTTTTGTTTCGTAAGGCGATCTCATTAGTTTTGGGATGCAAATGATAAATCCTGAACGTTCAGGATTTTTTAGCATCCTGAATTAAGTATGTAAAAGGGAAAGTTTGGAAACCTTGTGTATTCATACGCATTTTGCAAGTACGTGCATATAGCACAAACTTTACTATATACTATCGCAGTACACATCTCTCTCGATAAATGCTTGCAGACTGTGCTACTCCATCTGTCCAGGTCAATAAATCATCTTTGGTTGTGCACCATGACCAAGAAGGAGGGAAGACTTATACACCTAGATGGAGGGAGTACTACTATTACTTATGTACTCCCTCCGTCCGGGTTTATTAGGCCTCTCAACATCACAAGCATGTCCCCTTTTATAAGGCCCCGCGTTGGAAAGGTGCATGCATGCAACCATTTCATTGGTTCTATTGAAAGCTATTGTTGTTGGTGCCATGGCTGAAAAGTTAATACACTTCATGTGTGCTTTTTCATTGGATGCATGCATGTGAGAGAGTGCATTGGGAGTGGAATGGAAGAATTAATGTGAGAAAATTACTATGTGTCTTGGTCTAAGAGAAGTTGTCTTTAGGCCTAATAAACCCGGACGGAGGGAGTACGTGCAAATGCATGTTTTAACATTACGATGCGGTTTTTGTAAAAGTAGAAAAACAGCACTAGTCAAGCTTGTGAAACGATTCAATGCAAAACAAATGCAAAAATTCTCGTTTGATTGTTTACTTTTAGCTTCCTTCTCTGTGGTTATTTCTCTGTCGTACTTTGTACGGAGTATCTCACTGGTTGGAAAGGCATGCAAATTCCCAAACCGCTTCCTACACCCTGTATCGAATTTTTTGCCTAACAAGTTATGCCGTGCAATTGTAATTCCAACTTGAGTACTAATACTAGTAGGAGTACCAGGGGCCAGTTCTTTTAGGCTTCTAGATTAGTAATCCATTACTACTACGTCCGTCCCGGTTTATTGGTCCACATTGTAATCTGTGTCAAATTTTGATCATAAATTTAACTATGAAATGTTAGTGCATGTCACATGCACTACTCCATCCGTCTAGGTGAGTAAGTCATCTTAGGTTGTGCACCGTGACCAAGGAGGTGGAGAAAACGAGAAACGTTAATGTTTATTTGCTAATTAATAGTATTGCATGCAATGAACTAACCACTGCATGTCGTGTTTGATATCTCAAGTCATTAAAAGCATGCACACACTTTATCTCTTATTGGTTGATATGTCAAGAAACAAGAAACAAGGTAGAAGTTAATGCAACGCGCCTAAGTGTTTTGGGATTATTTGGTTTTCGTAAGATGACTTACACACCTAGACGGAGGGATTACAATGGTGAGGAATAAACCAGTTAAATCGTTGGTCAAAATTTAGCACAAATTACAATGGTGAGGAATAAACCAGGACAGAGTAGTAGTTTAGAAGCCTAAATAAATGAGTGAGGCGCCTTATTGTTACTCTCCACTGTCACTAGTCTTGTGGGAAAAGCTGGGGAAGCTGCCAAAAGAATTGGCCCTAGGAGTAGTAGCTAGGGATCGAGTGTGCGAGATGAACCGGAGAAAGTAAATGCAGAGAGATGAAATGCAAAAAAGATGGAGGGATGTGATGGTTGCTTGTCCGCTTATTTTACCAGGCCACTTATTACTGGGAGTGGTTGGGTTTTGTGATATGACGGCTTTACTGCCGCGCGACGAGCGGGGTGAGAGGTGAGACTCCCATGCAGCGCCGCCCTCTACACTTGTACTACATCGGTCGTGGTTTATTAGTCCCCATTGAATTTGACTGAAGATTTAACTGACAAAATGTTAGTGCATGTCAAAAAAAAACTATATCGTTGGATTCGTATTTGAACATAGTTTTGAATGATATAATTTTGGGTGACATGCATCAGCATTTATCGTACTATATATAATGTTAGTTCAATTTTTGGTCGTACTAATCTATAGTAGTAAGGTGCCCATGCGTTGCACCGAAGAGTGAAATGCATTGATTGGGGAGTTGTTTATTTTGAAAAAGGATGTGGGGGTCATCTCATGTGTAACGGGTATCGATAGGTTTCTTCGAATATTATTTCATCTCTAGAGCTCACAAACATCCGGGTGAAATAGATAAAACAGTATCTTTTGCAAACAAAAGCGTTCAATTGTTCAACCTGCATCCAAAACTTGTGAAGATATAACACTTATTGTGCTTTGCAAGAAATGATCTTTAAGAATTAGTTTTTGAGTATCGATTGTTATACATGTTGGCTACAAATGACATGGCACTTTCTTATAGTCAACAGTTTGCTATACTATTAAATAATATTAACCATGCCCTTATACAACTAGATGGAGGGATTAAATCAGGATGACTTGCAAGCGGGCAGAGGAGATGTAAGAAATGGTTCATCGTAAGTCTTTCACCAGTACTGTAGTAAAAATTCATACATGGAAGATTCTAGACCAAACCATAAACGGATACACTTTTATTCATGCGCGATACTCCAATAGAGCAAGATCCTGCATGGAAGTCTCCACATGCTTAGACAACAGATTACATTGAGCGAAGACTAATGATCAACATTTAACTTGATAATGCGTAGGTCTAGGTGAACCTCCTTGGAGTCCCCGTGCAACGCGTCGGCGGGTAAAGGATGCCATGGGTTTTCCAAGTCCACATTGGCGGGATAGTACCAGCTCCCCAGAGTCCAAGTCCATTCGATGAGGCCAGTGTCGATGCCCACGCGACCCGGAGGGGTAGTAACACTAACCACGCACCCGTACATCAGCCTCATGTCAGTGCTGACGCACATTACAGAGACGGGGCGGCAGCCTGCGCGGGCCTCGCCAGTGCCCACGATCAAGAGGAAGACACTGTCGTCCTCCTCCGAGACTAGCAGGCGGCGGTGATCCTCCGGCGACTCCGGCATGGTGAACGGGTAGCACGTCTCATACTTGATGTTCTCCGCCAAGGGCCAACAGTGACCGTTGCACGCATCCGTGAGGTGATGCACCATCTCTGTCGGCGAGCCACAAAACAGCATCGGGCACTCATAGCAGTGGACGAAGGGCTCCTTGGAGGCATCGCCTAGGCCGTCCATGAAATGGGAGTGGCTGTAGGGTACGTTGCGCCAGTTGAATATATGAGCAAGTTACTACGAGATTTAATCCGAATAAGCAAAAATAAATCATGAATTCTACCACGATTTCAAACAGGAAGGACAGAAACACATACAGTGCAACGGGAGCAGCACCATTGCCGTTGAGGTTGTCGCCCATGTCCAAACACCACGTAGAAACATTCTTTGAGCACGGTTTGTAGTCGTTCCACACTCGGGCATTGAAGTTTGTAACTATTTTAGATTAGAATATACTACTACTCCGGTGCTAGTAGTAGAGCAGAGTCCTACTCTACTACTCTTCTCAAGCAAGTTAGGGCATAGCACTATAGGGAGTACCAGTACTGTGATCACTCAAGCAAGTTGTCTGGCATCGACATGACCCTATGCTACTGGTATGTGTCTCGTAAGTCAAGCGGCGTGTTGTAGTCATCATCACCTGTCCACTTCCCGCAGCACATATTCGCTTCTCCATCTTTGTTCGCACATAATCTCGTCCAATCTGATTGTGTTCTTCAACCGCGGTCTCACCTATCTGACAGGTCACTACGGTAAGTGGATAAATCTGCACGTCCATCGCAGGATCATACATCCTCCATGGTTCTCTGATGCCATTGAACAGAAGGGCTTCATTTACGCTGTCGACTCCTTCTATGGTTGGATGCATTGCTGTCCTACTATAGTCATCGCTAAAAATGGATGTTACAGCAGTATGTTACTTTCCTATGATATCATTACGGCTTGCTTATATTACTGTCAACATTGGATGAAAAAATATTCATGCTCATAACATGATGTTCTTAAGATTGACTAAATCAAGAGCCCTTTTTATTTGACTCCAACTTGATATGATGTTGTAGGCCACCTGGTGTCCCTACCCTTCCTAATCCCAGAACCATTCAAAGAAAAGCGGCATGGCAGTTGTAGGTGGTTCCTGGCTCGATTAGACGATGGCGAAAGATTGATGATCATTCGCACATACCGGACGTGTTGTTTCGCGGAATACAATCATAGTCACTGCAAGGTCTTTGAGCAGGATCCCAACTTCTTTGGGCCTTCAGGAATTTTTGACTGGAGGCTGGTAAGTAGCCTTGTACACGCTCTCTGTTTGTCGGACTGAATTATCCGATTAACCAGGAGATAACCGACGACAAGGATCATGATGGCAACGCGGTTTCTTTCATCAGGCAAAACTGTGTGTACACAGCGTACCATGCATCTCTGCATGCATCATACCCTGATATGTGCCACCATGCTTTGCAACCCAAAGTAGGAGAGAGGGTCGCAAGTATCATACTTCGACCTGCTGGCTGGAGTTTCCCCCGTCAGGCACCCATCTGGTTCAAGCCATCAGCCAATCTCCATAGCTTAATAAATAGTAATGTCTAACTGAGCCGTACACTTGGTGAGTAGGATCTTTATTTAGTTTGATGCATACACTTGTTCTTTTTTGGTAGCCCTTTTGTAATGATGGCTAATGTTTGATTTGGAATAGAGAGTTGCGTCTTCACTCTTCTGGCCTGCTTAGTGCTTCTGTTGCACCCCCTGCCCTGGTTGCTGCTGCTGCTGCTGTTTTCAATGTACAATCAGTAGTATATTTCGTCTGTTGGTTGAATAAATGTGTTGTTAGAATGACAAACACAATGTTTTGGAAGTCGTCGCACGGTTCGATCCTTTAGTGCCCCGTACCTTACGTAGCGCATACTATTTTTCGTACGGAACACATTTTCCACTTGTTGATAACATGCAGCCCATTGATGAAGGCCCAATAGAGAAGCCCATAATTAACAGGAAGGGAGGCTCTCACATGAATCCGGCCCAGGTACATGCTCATGGTCCCCTAAACATAAATAAGTAAATAAATAAATAAATAAATAAATAAATAAAGCTAAATTCTCATGCACCAGTTCTTT
Organism: Triticum aestivum; assembly: GCF_018294505.1. Lineage (NCBI taxonomy): Eukaryota > Viridiplantae > Streptophyta > Magnoliopsida > Poales > Poaceae > Triticum > Triticum aestivum. The sequence goes on along the minus strand of NC_057803.1, from coordinate 389,315,039 downwards.
GGGAAAATAGGTAGCCCAGTATTTCTTTTTGAAGAATACCCAAGCTAGGCCTATTTGTTTTCTCTGAATTACTGGGCTGCAAATCTTTCAAGACGAGGAGGGATGCATTCCGTCCTGGCTTAAGAGTCTGGTCAATGTCTGTTAAAAGTAATATCAAAAGGGGTTGAAAATTCCAAAAAATTATAGCAAATGGGATATAAGTTTCATTTTTTGTTTTTGTTCTTCACTGATATCTTATACGTATTTCATTGGATTTAACATGACATAGTACTAATTTATTTTTAAATTTGTTTTAGTATGGCTATTAATTTTTGGATTAAGAATATTTCGTTCCCCAGCAAAAATTTGTGAATTTTCAACATTTCCCACATATTTAGTTAATTTTTTGACCCTCGTACTGACCAGAAAATGGCCAACAATTCTAAAAATGGAAAACGGGCTGCAATAAATTCCATATGAATTAGAAAATGAGTAAAAATTATAAAAATAATAGCAAATGGGTTGTACACGCCACATATTTCGAGGTTGACTTGTTTACGCAAGGCTTTGTCAGTGAACACACGATTCTAGAAGTAGTGACTGTTGGATGTCAATCCAACGGCCGACGTGCTTCTACAATCTCTGATCTTCCTGCTCCAGCCGCCTAAACTAGCACCGGTGGGACTGCCTGCTCCCTCCTCTTGTGGCCCGCTATGATGTCGCGCAGGCTTCCCTGACCCACCCTACTCCCTCCGCTGGCCTGGCCGCATGCAATCAACTGCCTCCTTATTACGCGAAAAAAATGATTCCTCCCACTGACATCAGGGGCACACCGGTTGGGAGGCTGACATGTGGGCCTACTAAGTTGAAGCGTATGCAGGGCTTATCAACTTAGTCAACAAACGATTCTAGCAGCAGTAACCGTTGGATTTGAATCGAACGGTCCTGCTGCTTCTTCAATCGCTGCTCTTCTTGCACCAGCCGCCCAAACCAGCGCCAGGGAGACCGCCTGCTCCTGCCTCCAGTGGCCGGCTGTGCTGCCGTTGAGTCCTCTTCGCCCCCTACTACTCCACCACTAGCCATGCCCTACGGTCACGGCAGCCACACAGCGCAGCCGAACTAGTGAACCCTCGTACTCCTCTCCGCGTGGGCAACCACTGCCGCGTCTTCCCGGCTCCACATCGTCCCCTTCCTAGGCCTCACCGTCGTCCACCGCCTTGGTGCTCTCGGCGCGGCGTGGTCAACGTGGTCAACGACATTCCATCGGAATAGTACTGTACGTGGAGAGGCTGACAGCTGGGTCCATGGGGCACATCCCAGTTTTTTGTGATTTGTCAAGTAAGTCTCTTTGTCAGGCCTGTTGGGCTGCAAATCTTTCAAGACGAGGAGAGCTTTCATTCGACTGGCTGAGAAAATGGCCCATCAGTAATGAGAAATGGGTTGTACATTTTTAAAACACATCAAACCGGCAATTAGTTTCAAATATCTTTTTTTCATTTTGAGATTTTAAATTACATTAATTTTATGCGTGGAGAATTTGTTGGATTTTATATTGATATATGTTTATTTTTAAAATCAGTTTGAATATGAGTCGAAATTTCGAGATTAAAAACAGTTCGGACCGCACCGAAATATGCAAAATTTCGTATAATTTTTAACCGTGGTCACAATATAGGCTGTTATGCTAACAAAAAGAATATGGGCTCCAAAAAAACCATAATAATTAGCAAATGGGCTGTAAATTACTTGAAATAATGGCAGATGGGTTGTATGCTGTTTTCCACAGATTTGAGGCTTTCCTAAAAAAAGGTTGGCGCACAAGAAGTGACTGTTGGATGGCCATCCAACGGCCGTCGTGCTTCTTCAATCTCTGCTCTTCCTGCTCCAATCGCCCAAACAAGCGCCGGCAGGAGTGCCTGCTCCCTCCTCCCCGCGGCCAGCTCTGCTGCCGCACAGGCCTCACCGCCCCACCGTACTCCCATCGCTGGCCTAGCCATCCCTCTACTCACCCACACCTGCTGTTATTCTCCGGCGACGGCAGACGAACCAGTAAACCCTCATACAGTCGTACTCCCCTCCACGTGGGAAACAACTGCCGAGTCTTCCCTACCTCCATGTCGTTCCCTTCCTAGGCCTCGCCATCGTCCACCGCCCTGGTGCTCTCGGCGCGGCCTGGTCAACGTGGTCAACAATCGACATGCATCTGAAGTGGACTGTACGTGGAGAGGCCGACAGTTGGGTCCCTGGCCGCACGCAAGGAAATGCCTCCTTATTACGCGCAAAATAAAGATTCCTCCACCTGACATCAGGGACCCACCGAAAGGGCCTCTGTATTTCACAAAAAAAACGTTACCGTCGCTGACAGCTCGGACCCACCAGCTATATCTTCGCACACAAGAAAGTGCCTCCTTATTACGCACAAAAAAATGAATACTCCCCCTGTTAGCTGGGACCCAGTATAGTGGCAGTCTGACTTGTGGGCCTACTAAGTTGACGGGGACGGAGGGCTTTGTCAACTTAGTCAATCTGCACGATTCTAGCTGTAGTGACCGTACGATGTCCATCCAACGACCATAGTGCTTCTTCAACCTCTAGTCTTCTTGCTCCATCCACCCAAACCAGCGCCGGTCGTGCCTCGTGCTCCTGCCTCCCGTGGTCGGCTGTGATGCGGCGGAGGCCTCACCGCCCCCTACTACCCCCACCACTGCCCAGGCCATCCCTCTACTCACCGACACCCCCTGTTATTCTGCAGCGACGGCAGCCTCACACCGCAGCGAACCAGTGAACCCTCGTACTCCTCTACGCGTGGGCATCCACTACCGCGTCTTCCCCGGCTCCACGTCGTCCCCTTCCTAGGCCTCGCCGTCGTCCACCGCCCTGGTGCTCTTGGCACGGCATGGTCAACGTGGTCAAGGAACGGCTTCCATCGGACATGGACTGTACATGGAGAGGCTGACAGCTGGGTCCACGGCCGCAGCAAGGAAGTGCCTCCTTATTACGCGCTAAATAATTATTCCTCCACCTGATAGCGGGGACCCATCGGACGGGCCACCGTATTTCGCGAAAAAAAACGTTTCCCCCTGACTGCTGGGACCCACCAGCTACATCTTCGCACGCAAGGAAGTGCCTGACAGTCGGGACCCACCTAGTCGAAGCGTACGTAGCGTTGTCATTCTAGTCGCGAACATGTACTTACATATATACTGGTGGATGTAGAGGCGCGCACGTGTCGTAGTAGAGGCACGCATGTAGCATGTACACATACGTACAACAGCCAGGGTGCAAGAAAGAAAATACAGCCACGTATGTGTACATACGGGCGGGGTCTCGAACGCCTACTCCCGCATACATACGGCCAGGGCTCGTGTACATGGCTGGGTCGGAACGGAGAAACAGCGTCGTCGTCGTGTTCATGGGGAGGCGACGAAATACCTCATGTTCATGGGGAGGCAACATAATCCGTCGAGTTCATGGGGAGGCAACGGAATGCGTCATGTTCATTGGGAGGCAACGGAACGCATGGGAGCCAACCGGCTGGGTCGGAACGGAATGCGTGGTCATGTTCATCGGGAGGGCTTGGATGGAACCGGCGATGGAAACGAGGCCTATCGTACCGCAAAACGGAGGAAACGGACCTCCTATATTCGGAGAGGGGTCCTGTTGATCGGGAGGGGTGTGGCGTACCGCAAAACGGAGGAAACGGACCTCCTATGGTCGAAATGGGGGTCCTCTTGATCAGGAGGGGTGTATCGTACCGCAACACGGACGAAACGGACCTCCTACGGTCGATACGGGGGTCCTGTTCATCAGGAAGGGTGTGGCGTACCGCAAAACGGACGAAAAGGACCTCCTACGGTCGAAACATGGGTGTTGTTCATCGGGAGGGGTGTGGCGTACCGCAAAACGGGACTCCACGGGATACTATTCATCTCCACCATCGACCTCCTCCAGCCTCCACGGGCTACCGGCGACCTCCTCCAGCCTCCACGGGCTCCTGTTCATGCAGCCTCCACCGCGCGCTACTCCACAGGCTATTGTTCAACCACCCCTCCATGGGCACCCATCCACCGTCTACTGTTCATCTAGCCCTCCACACCACAGGGTCCTGTTCAACCACCCCTCCACGGGCACCCCTCCACCGTCTACTGTTCATCTAGAGGCAACACCAGCGCTCATTGTTCATCCAACCCCCCCCCCCCCCCCCCCGCAACGCTCACTGTTCATCCAATCGATCGGCTTCAGTTAGTAGCAGTAGCGAAGGAATCGCTCGATTGGTTTCAGTTAACAGCCATCGATTGATCGCTCGGGTTCAGTAATGTGTAGCCTGCAGTACAACCGCTCGGGTTCAGTTAGAGCCCAACGCCTCGCTCGGGTTCAGTTAGAGCCAACGCCGCGCACACACGCGCGTACGTGTACGAGAGAAATGCGCGTCGCTCGGCCCCCAACCTCCCACCGTAACCGGGAACTCCCACAAATTCCCCTCCCCCTCGATTCTACCATGGTGTTTTCCGTCATGGACGGCCCAAAGAATATCATGCAGCTGCGTCTCTGGCCCGCCCAGGACGAAAAGCCCATTTTCTATCATAGAAGTAGGAGCCCACCACATCTATGATGATACCGGGTTTTGTCACAATTATCGTCACAGAAGTGTCATATGTATGATAGAAAAAACTTCGTTCAGCCCAAAATGTCATGAATGTGTCTTTTTTTGTAGTGATAAATTTTCTAGCCATTTTGGTGAACTGGAGCATGTATTTGAAGTTAATATTTGAATTATGGACATTAAATGCCTAGGAAACTCAATTAGCGTATAAAAAGGCCAAATGAACCCTGAATAAGTTTAAATTTCAACACGGATATCTTGGCGTTCCATGATGCCCGTAGAAGAAAATACAAGGCAAAAAGAGGCAGTGATTACGTTTCACCCACAAGGGGGACATGTTTCACTATCGGAACCACAAGGCTTCTTTGAGAGAAGCTCCGGTTTGTAAGATGCTTGTAATAAAACTTGCGCTAAAATGGACGAAAAAAAAATTCCTCGACATATATGTGCCATGTCGTGACACCATGCCAGGTTTCACGATTTTCGGGTAAGTTTTGGACTTACGGGGATTTAAAAACCGAGATTCTTCTCACCAAATATTTTCGAATAGCTCACGGTTCACTCATGAAAGCCGTGTGCCTACCAAACCGTGCCCGATGCCCCCTCCCCCCTGTTGTGTGCGCGATCTGAGTGGTGTGTTCTGATTGGCTAGAACCCAACCCCACAGATCGTACGTGTGCATCGTTGGATGATCCAAGATCTAACGGCAACCCTGAGCCCTTTCGACAACACATGCAGTACATGGGTAAGAACTGTGCGCATGCATCGTGATAGCTCACGCTTCCTTCTCTTCTAGGTTCTCTAAACAGCCTACTGTTTCTCGCCACTCCTCTCATCGGTTTCCTGCCTCTTCTCCCATCGTTTTCCCGCTACCAGTGTTAGTGCTCAGTGAAGGCTAGTGGCAACACGCCGGCTATGTAAATATCCCACATAGTTTCCAAAAGCACAAATGTGTGTGATAGGAGGGAGTAGGTCCCATAGGGTGACCAACGTGAAACTCCTTAATGGCAAGGAGGCAATTCTTGTCAGCAAGGGCGGGCTTCCCATCCGTTAGTCTAGTCGAATAGAACGCAAAAGTTAAGCGTTCTCGGGATGGAGTAGTCCAAGGATGGGTGACCCGGTGGGAAGTTGCATATCTCAAGCTTCATTCAAATGCTATGACATGGTCATTTTAGAGATATATTGTATCTCTATAGTGACCTATCATGGCATTTATATAAACCTTGGGATACTTGTTTTGCTAATTTGTAAACTATGTTTTTATGGGTTAGTTTTTGCTCTAAAAAATTAAAGAATGATTGAGTTGACCTATCATGGCAATTATATAAACCTACTATGTTTTATGGGTTATTTTTTTCCTCTAAAAAAATAAAGAATGATTGACTTGACCTGTCATGGCGATTATATAAACCTTTTTCAGGTTGCATGCAGGGTATAGGGGGCAGGGTGTTCTTCTCGAGCATATCTCCCTTGTGCGGCTTATAGACGTGGCACATATCTATGGGCTCCCCTAGGTATATATACTAACCTTTACAGACAATTAGCGGGGCCCACACAAATTGTAACACCCATAATGCGGCTATATCTCCCATGTGTCGGGGCACGACTTAGAGGCATAGCCGCATGGTAGTTTTGTCGCAAGAGGAGTAATCTTCACACAATCCCATGTACTGAATAAGAAAGGGATAAAGAGTTGGCTTACAATCGCCACTTCACACAAATAACAAGTTAAACATACATCATCCATAATACAATCAAGGTCCGATTACAGAACCAAAATAAAAGAAGACAACCCTAAATGCTAGATCCCCGATTGTCCCAACTGGGCTCCACTACTGATCATCCGGAAAAGAAACATAACAACAATCAAGATCTTCATCGAGCTCCCACTTGAGCTCAGTTAAGTCACCTGCACTAGTATCACCGGCACCTGCAACTGTTTGGAAGTATCTGTGAGTCACGAGTACTTAGCAATCTCACTCCCCGAGACCGAAAGATCGAACGTGAATCATATAGTAGATATGATCAACATAGAGATGTTCACCATTGAAAACTACTCCATCTCACGTGATGATCAGACATTGTTTAGTTGATATGGATCACGTGATCATTGAGATGACTCGAGGGATGTATATCTAAGTGGGAGTTCTTAAGTAATATCATTGATCGAACTTAATTTATCATCAACTTAGTCCTGATAGTTTTTGCATATCTATGTTGTACATCAATGGCCCGTGCTACCGTTCCCTTGAATTTTAATGCGTTCCTCGAGAAAGCTAAGTTGAAAGATGATGGTAGCAACTACACATACTGGGTCCATAACTTCAGGATTATCCTCATTGATGCACAAAATAATTATGTTCTTGATGCACCGCTAGGTGACAAGCCCCCTCCCGCTAATGTTGACGCTTTGAACGTCTGGCAGACGTGGTCTGATGACTACTCTATAGTTCAGTGTGCCATGCTCTACGACTTAGAATCGGGACTTCAAAGACGTTTTGAACGTCATGGACCATATGAGGTGTTCGAGGCGTTGAAGTTAATATTTCAAGAAAATGCCCGAGTTGAGAGATATGAAGTCCCCAACAAGTTTTATAGCTGCTAGATGGAGGAGAACATTTCTGTAGTGAACACATACTCAGAATGCCTGGGTATCATAACCACATGACTCATCTAGGAGTTAATCTTCTGGATGGTAGTGTTATTCACAGAGTTCTTCAATCACTACCACCAACCTACAAAGCCTTCATGGTGAACTATAGTAAGCAAGGGATGGATAAGACAATTCCCTAGCTCTTTGCTATGCTCAAAGCTGCGGAGGTAGATATAAAGAAAGAGCATCAAGTGTTGATGGTTAACAAGACCACAAGTTTAAATAAAGGCAAGGGAAAAGAAGGGGAACTTCAAGAAGAATGGCAAGCAAGTTGTCACTCCCGGGAAGAAGCCCAAGTCTGGACCCAAGCCTGAAACTGAGTGCTTGTACTGCAAAGGGACTGGTCACTGGAAGCGGAACTGCCCCAAGTATTTGGCGGATAAGAAGGATGGCAAAGTGAACAAAGGTATATTTGATATACATGTTATTGATGTGTACCTTACTAATGCTCGTAATAGCGCCTGGGTATTTTATACTGGTTCTATTGCTCATATTTGCAACTCGAAACAGGGGCTACGGATTAAGCGAAGATTGGCTAAGGACGAGGTGACGATGTGCGTCGGGAATGGTTCCAAGGTCGATGTAACCGCCATTGGCACGCTACCTCTACATCTACCTTCGGGATAAATTTTAGACCTGAATAATTGTTATTTGGGGCCAGCGTTGAGCATGAACATTATATCTAGGTCTTGTTTGATGCGAGACAGTTATTCATTTAAATCAGAGAAAAATGGTTGTTCTATTTATATGAGTAATATCTTTTATGGTCATGCACCCTTGAAGAGTGGTCTATTTTTTTTGAATCTCGATCGTGGTGATACAGATATTCATAACATTGATGCCAAAAGATGCTAAGTTGGTAATGATAGTGCAGCATATTTGTGGCACTGCTGAGGGAGTCCTGAACTAAGGGGTCCTCGGGCGTCCGGCCTGTTATCTATTGGCCGGACTGATGGGCTGTGAAGATACGAAGACCGAAGACGGTGCACATGTCTGGATGGTACTCTCCTTGGCGTGGAAGGCAAGCTTGGTGAACAACTATGAAGATTCCATCTTATGTAACCGACTCTATGTAACCCTAGATCCCCCCGGTGTCTATGTAAACCGGAGGACTTAGTCCGGCTAGGGGATACTCCATACCGTAGTCATACAGGCTAGACTTCTAGGGTTCAGCTATTACGATCTCGTGGTAGATAAACTCTTGTAACACTCATATTCATCAAGATAAATCAAGAGGAAGTTGGGTATTACCTGCATAGAAAGGGCCCGAACCTGGATAAACATCGTGTCCCCTATCTCCTGTTACCATCAACCTTAGACGCACAGTTCGGGACCCCCTACCCAAGATCCGCCGGTTTTGACACCGACAACTACCGTTTAGGTTATATTGGTGTAAAGCGCATGAAGAAACTCCATGTGGATGGACTTTTCGAATCACTTGATTATGAACCATTTGATTCCTACAAACCATGCCTCATGGGCAAGATGACTAAAACTCCATTCTTCGAAATAATGGAGCGATCCACTGACTTACTGGAAATAATACATACCGATGTATGCGGTCTGACGAGTGTTCAGGCTCGTGGCGGGTATCGTTTGTCGGTGTCCTGTGAACGGGGGTACCCAACCTTGCCTGCCTGCAGCCCAGGGCGTGGCTCCACCAGCGGCCTGGTACGAACCATCTTCATCAACCAACACTCAAGACCCTTGCGAGGGGACAAGCCTCATGAGGCGGACGACACAAGGCCTCCTCAGGGGGTAGCCTCACTAGGGTAGCTCGCGAGGAGCGGAGAGATCAAGGCAAGGGGAACCTCGTGAGGTTCCCGTGACGTGAGCCATGATGACCAAGGCCAGGCGAGCACCAGCAGGCACAGAGTGCCAGTTTTCTCTTTGGTGCTAAAGAGGCAGGTGCAGGCGAGGAGTCCCGAGGCGTCAGGAAAAGGTTTCCGTATCGGTGCAATGAGACCAAGACTAGCAGGACGGCAAGATAAAGGTCATCACGGAGCCCACGATGGCGTCACCACCGGAGCCTTTGGCAGGCGAAGACCACCTTTTGTCAGGATAGCTTGTACTCGTTGTCCTCCTTCAAATTGGCCATTGTGGTATCCCATCCCACCTAATATTTGGGGAGAGGACCCGTGCCTCTATAAATACGGCTAGCCACCACCATAGTCAGGGGGGGGGCTCATCTAAAGACGGATCATTCAGATCATCCCCAACCACACAAGCTCATCAAGCTCAAGAACACCTCCCTTCAGGAGGTTGTTTTTCCCTTGTACTTGTTCATCCCCATCCCATGAGGCAATCCACCACACCACACTGGAGTAGGGTATTACACCGCAATGGTCGCCAGAACCAGTATAAACTCTTGTGTCCTTTGTTCCTTGGCTTCGGCGAGCTAGGCTTTGCGATCGTTGAGAGAGTGTGAGCTAGGAGGAGAGAGATCTTCGTGTGCACCACAGTGTTCGAACCTCAAGCGTTTGCCAGAACCCGTAATCTGACATTTGGCATGATAGGTTGGGGTGCGCCGAGGTTTGTCTCCCCATCGATTGACCTGCCGTCGCCCCGCATCTGTGATGTCTGACGATCCAAGGACCCAGGCCGGCCACTGGGCGGCCCAGCCCGCTCGAGCACCTCCATCCGCTCCAGAATACTTCAACACCGCGCTCCAGGTGGCCCGCGCACCGCCTAATGCCCACAGGCGCGGGCAACGTGGATCGACGTCTCTGTCACACCCTAGCTAGTTCAACCATTAGAATGTGCATCATATTTAAATTCCCTTAAATTTGAAATGGGGAAGATAGAACCCCCAGCACCCCCCATGGAAACAACTAGGGTTTACTAAAATTATTTTCAATGAACCCAAAATGCCCTTCAGAAAATGTTCATCATTTCTGGATTGGGCTAAAACCCTGGCAAAAATGGTGCACTCTTTTCTAGGACATTCTGGATTTTCTGAATTAAATCATAAGTATTTGAATTTGGGCATTTAAATGCTATAAAATCATATAAATGCTCAAATAATTCTGGAAATAAGTGTGGGCTGTTCGGAATAATCTAAACAGAGCCCCTGATTATTTTCAGGATTTTTAAAGATGTCTAGGTATTTTTAATAAAGCCCAACAGTTGTAGAAAAATAGATAAAATAAAACAAACAAGAAAAAGGAGAGAGAGAGAAAATTACTAGGCACAGCCCACCAGCCCACCTGGCTCGGCCCAGTCGACTGGCCTTGCCAGTCGTCCACCTCCTCCCGCTAGGAGGACGAGGAGCGCGTGGCCGGCGCCCGCGTCCACACGCCGGCCACCTCCTGCTTCCTCCGACGCCCTGGAGGCGTCTAGGAGTGCCACGCCGACCCCCATGTCCCCCTCTCTTTCTTCCCACTCTCCCCGTGGACTCTCTCCCTCTCTGGCTCTCTCCCCCTCTTCCTGCCGAGTGCAGCCGTCGCCGCCGACAAGCTTCACCGCAGCCACCGCCGTCCATTTGCTGCCCCGACATGCCTGGAAGCTCCGCCGTCATCGACTGCATCAAGTAGGCCGAGCCCCATGCGCTCGCTCGCCCCGGAGATGCTGCACCGAGCTCGTTCTCAACTCCGGCCACCGGAGATCCCCCTCGCCGCCCCGCTCGCTCCAGCCCTTCCCCGAGCTCGCCGATCGATCCCCTGCAACCGCTGTGAGTTCCGCCACCGTTTCCCCCTCTCCCCGCGCTCGTCCGCGTCCTCCAACCCCCTCTGCCATCGAGGCCGAGAGCTCGACTGCGCCGGCCATGTCCCCGCCATGGCCACAGGCGCGTAAGCTCGAATCCGAGCACACCTTCGTCTTCCACGCACTCCCAGGAGCCTAACGCACCACTCCCCGAGTCTCGCCGTGCCCCGTAGCGTCGGGTTCATCCACGCCTGAACTTCGGCGACCGCCAAGGTCGTCGCCGGCGCTGTTCCAAGCCTCCTCGAGCTCCACTTTCTCCACCAAACGACGTGGCTCGCTCCCCACATCACGTAGCTGCTCTCCGCCGTCGATTTGGTCGTCGGAGACACAAAGCCGAGCCCCTCCGCCGCGTATGTCGTCGCCGGCGTCAAGCCGCCGGCGAGTTTGACTCAGTTTGACCCCTATGCGGGCCCAGGTAGATCCCCCCTGGGTCTATGACAGGTGGGGCCGGTCTGCTAATCAGTTTAAGATTAGTTTTAACTAATTCTAATTAGTTTAGACACTGACATGTGGGCCCAGGCCCCACTGACAGCTAATTAGTGTTAATCTAATTCTGTTAACTAGTTGTGACACTGACAGAGAGGGCCCACCAGGCAGGTTTGACCTGGCCGACCCAGTTGACCGTTGACGTCACACCTATGTCATGCTGACGCATTAATTCAATTACTGGAATTATTCTTATATAGGAAATTCCAGAAAATATCCAAAACTTCTAGAAATCATAGAAAATCAACCATAGCTCCAAATGCAAAGATTTATATATGAAAAATGATCAGAAAAATTCAATCTATCCATATGTAATGGTTTCATGCATGTCAAAACAAGTTAACCTTGCTGTTTAAGCAAAATAAGGTAATGCACTAATAAGGCCATGTTTAATGAGCTAATATTTGAATCTTTGATTCAAATGAGTTCATCCCCTTCTGTTTTAGCTTGCATTAGGCCAAGACATTTTCATCTTGCCATGTCATAGCATGCATCATATTGTTGCATATTGCCATGTGTTGATTATGTCCGGTGTGTCTTTCGTGGTAGGTTCTGCCTCCGAGGATAACCCCGGGTATCCGTCTGAAGGGTAGTACCCTACTACCTCTCCAACAGGCAAGCAACCCATTGATCATTTTGATCCAAACCCATGTTCTCGCTTCTGCTCTTGTTTACTGCATTAAGACAACGCGATTCAAACTGCTGTGTGCTACGGTAGTTGAACCCTTATCCTCTGCATGACCTGTCATTGCCACAGTAACTAGATGAAACCCACTAGCATGTGTAGGAGTTGATTGAGCCATGTATGTGATTCCTACCTTGCTATGCCTGCTATGCTTAGAGTTGTGTCAGGTCTGGTTCATCTGGGTGATGGACTAGAGTGATATGATTATGTCGGTAATGTGAGGGATGTGTTGAACATGTTTTGGAAAAGGTATCGATGAGAGGCCATGTAGGAGTACATGGTGGGTTGTTTCATTGAGACCATCCATAAGAACTGAGATCTGTATGCGTGATTTAAGATTCAGCTACTACCACACATTGGGCCCTGAAATATGACCCCGCTCAACTTAATGACCCCTCTCGCCCTCTGTCCAGGAGTTGCAACTAGTTTCTGGTGTTTGTAGGTTATGTGTTGGCGGCCGTGCATAGTGCTGACCCTAGTGGTGGGCTATGTTGCGGTAGATACACTATGGCCGGGTATGCCGGGTGCCCGTTTGGCGTCTCGGGACTCTGTACACTTCGTTTGGGGCCGTTGAGGACACCCCGGCCGGATTTCCTTGCGGATGGAACCTGAATAGGCGATAAACCTGGACTAGAGACTTGTGAGGTTAGTCAGGTCGTGGTCTACACCCACGTCGGTTTTCGCTTGAAGTCTGCCAAGCACATGTCGTGTGCAGACGCTAAGTGGTGGAAACATGTGTGACGAAGTACACCCCTGCAGGGTATAAAACTATTCGAATAGCCGCGTCCGCGGTAAAGGACTACTTTGTTGCCTATACAGTTCATAGACAGGTTAATGGTTACTACTAAAAGACTCAAGATAAGTGTGAGTACCGAGGATGGCCCTCTCGTAGGATGACGAGAGAGGATCCCCAGTGGAGTATTGTGTTGGTGAGTAGTGGACTCGTGTGTGAAAACTATTTTACTAGTGGAGTTCCGTAGGATAGCTTAGCCAAGAGTCAAAGCTGGCTTGCTGTAATAACCCGACCACCTTCTTGAGAATGAGCATGTATAGTAGGTTCTGTTGTCAGACTTGCTGAGTACCTTTGTACTCATGTTTGCTTAATTACTGTTTTCAGATGACAACACCACCCCCTCCGATGGGTTCTACGTAGACCTTGACGTCGACGAGTGACTAGCCACCCAGGTGGTGATCCAGGCCATGGAGGGCCCTATGTAGATAGACAGGCTTCGAGAAGCCTTCTTTCTTTCTAGTGTCTGTACTCAGACTAGTTGCTTCCGCATGTGCTTTTATGATTGTATGACTTGAGTGTCGGGTCATGTGACCCCTATCTATATGAACATGTTATGTATGGATCTCTAAAGCCTTTAAATAAAGTACTTGAGTTGTAGAGTTTTGTTGTGATGCCATGTTGTATGTACTCATATCGGAGTCCAACCTAGCCTGCTACAGCTCGGGTTCCCCACAGTCCTGTTAGCGCAGTGCTACAGCCCGGAATCACTCGCTGATGACCGACATGCTCGATGTGATTCATGTATGCCTGTCTCCATAGGTCTGTGTCGCGTTGGGTTCACGACTAGCCATGTCGGCCCAGGTTCTCTGTCATATGGATGCTAGCGACACTATCATATACGTGAGCCAAAAGGCACAAACGGTCCCGGGCCATGGTAAGGCGAAACCCTTGGGATACCGTGCGTGAGGCCGCAAAGTGATATGAGGTGTTATCGGCTAGATCGATGTGACTTGGAATCGGGGTCCTGACAGCGTTGGCATCAGAGCCGGATTGCCTTTAGGTTCGTTGAGCCAAACTAGTCGATGTCGAGTCTAGAAATGCTTTAGTTATATGTAGGGGAATTGATTGTGGAAGGGAACATAAGGCTCTTTTACTCCTTTACCTTATGTCCTCTGATCTGAGTCATTCTCTTCTCATTCAACGTGGGTTAAGGACTAGTCTCTCTTCTTCTATCAGGTTCACGTGTTACTAATCCGTAGTAGCTTGTAGGATTGTTGTTACAAGCCCTAGTTCAGTTTCTACTATTTTAGTATGTTGCTAATTGAATCAGAACCTTGATATGATGTTGTTGAGTGGTATTGCAAACTGTTGTGGATGTCTCAAATCTTTTTCTGAGCATTTACAGCTGTTATGCTGTCCAATTTTCCCTAGAAATTATAATGTCTTTACATTGTGGTTGTGCTTTCAGATGGCCAACCGTGTTTAAAACGAAGTGGTTCGCCTGACCCGGTGCCTCGACGTGCCCGGTCATACTGCTATGTTTGTCCGGGTAATGATCAAGATGGGTTACCGTTGGTATCCCGAATACACCGTCGAAGAGTAATTCCGAGACTTTAATCAAAGCCAATATTTCTACACCATCAGGATATTTCCTTCTTATCCTGGATCTACCGAGCCCCTTCACTGTTCCTATGGACTCGGGGTTACTGTTGAGATGGCTGTGCAGGATGCTGCCTATTCCATGATGACCATCATGCAAGTCCGGACTGGCCTGCTTCGGAACACCGACTTCCATTACATGCCAGCTTCACTTCCGGGAGGGCAAGGGTATCTTCAGGCTATCTATGCTGACTCCACTCAGGAGGACTCATTAACTCGTACCACTGCCGAGATGCTCGAAGATAAGGACCGAGAGAATCGGGCCTTGAGGCTGGAGCTTTTCAATACCCGTGCTGATCATTGGGCCACATTGACTCGGTTTGCACCTGCGGTGCAAGCTGGATGTATGGATACAAGGGATCTGTATCCTGTGAGATCTGCTCTGCCAGACATGATGGATTGGCATGATGTGGGAGGCATCACCCCACCCCGTGGTCCCCGCAGGCCACCGTTTGTTGGTCCAAGACCTCATCCTAGCCCCTATGGTCCACAGGCTCCTCAGGACCGTCTGTTCCCAGATGATCACATTGAACTTCTAGGCTATGGAGGTGACTTCTATGAGGACTACTACGGAGCTGTCTGAGTTAGTAGTAGTATCACTAGTATTGTAATAGTTGTATCTCCACTATCCTGCTTGACTTGTGGGATATGACTTCGTGTGTAATCAATTCCGTAGGTGTAGACAAATAATCTATAGGATCTTGGAATGCCTCCGATGAGATGTAACGTCTTTCATCATAGTTGTACTGTAGCTTGGGCTTGTACTAAACTATGTATGATGTGTATGACCGTTGGTATATATATGGCAGTTTTATATTACCATGACATATAGATGAACATCTCTGCATTCCGTGCTATCCATTACATTCTGCACTTCCTTGCTAAGTTTGAGCCATCCTTATCTAAACCGTTGTCTTGTTTTCTCCTAGGATGGTCAACACCCGCAGCAACCCTGCTGCCCCGAAGCAGGGGGAAGCCAGTGCAGCTAGGGGTGAAAATCTGCCTCACCCGCCCTCCCTGGCCGAAGTGATGCTAGAGGTGGAAAGAAACAAGCATGAGACTAACCACCTACTAGAGCGGATTGAGCAAAACACTGCACGCCACCCGCGAAATGACGTGGTGTTAATCAATGACTTTATCAAGCTGTACCCACCAAAGTTTAACCATTCCGTCGAACCCCTCGACGCGGATGACTGGCTTCGCAGCATTACCCACAAGCTACGTTCTGCCAACATAGCCGAAGCCGACAAGGTTACTTATGATGCCTATCACCTCGAAGGCCCTGCTACCCTCTGGTAGGAAAACTTTGAAGCTATGCACCCGGCCGGCCAAATTACTGCTTGGGCTGAATTCAGTGAGGCTTTCCGTGAGAATCACATTCTGGAAGGTCTCATGGATCGCAAGAGGGAGGAGTTCTGCAATTTCACCCAAGGAAGACTGACTGTGGATGCATATAGTCGTGAATTTGGGAATCTGGCACGTTATGCTCCCAAAGAGGTATCTATCGACGCTAAGAAGCAGGCAAGGTTCTGCAAGGGACTCAGCCCTGAGCTTCAGCGCGATCTTCGTCTGCACGAGTGCACCTCCTTTCAAAAGCTGGTCAATAAAGCCATCAGTGCTGAGATAGGCCAGACTGATTATCACGCTTCACGCAAGCACTCACGTGATTTTGGCTCTTCATCCGGCTCTGGAGCTCAGAAGCGCCGGGTGTGGATCCCAAGCACGGCACTGCCACCTAGGTACATCCCGAGGCCATCCTTTGAGGCGCCTCATCCCAACCAGCAGTTTGCACCGCCCAAGCCCTATGGTGGCCCCGCTGCTAATGCTGCTCCACGCCGCAATGTGGTGACATGCTTCAAGTGTGGAGAGCCGGGTCAATATAGCCGAGAGTGTCCCCAGAAGAACAACCCCAATCAAACTGGAAAGTCCGTTGGCCGTGGTAAGCCCGCGGGAAAGACATTCTATGCCAAGCCAGTCACCACTGCCCGTGGCCATGTCAACTATGTTTCAGCCGAGGAGGCTCATGAGGATCCTAACGTCGTCCTTGGTATGATCCTTGTTAATTGCCATCCGACATTTGTTCTTTTCGATACTGGAGCATCTCATTCATTCATATCCGAGAACTATGCTCGATTGCATAACACATTCTGTGACATGCCCTCTACCATGGAAATTCAAGCCCCTAGCTCTAGATGGCAAACTTCTAGAGTAAGCCATGGGAACGAAATTCTTGTCGATAGACTTGTCTTCCTCGCATCCTTAATAGCTCTCAAGTCCTCGGACATAAACATCATCTTGGGTATGGACTGGATGTCAGCTCATTATGCTAAGATTGATTGTGCCACTAGGACCGTTCAACTTACTCACCCATCGGGCAGGACGGTCAATGTCTTAACTCGAGTGGCCAAGCGCCAGCTTTACTCCCTAAATGCCAACCCCCTTCCAGACCTTGAAGATGTTCCGGTAGTCCTAGACTTTCCGGATGTCTTTCCAGAAGAACTGCCAGGTGTTCCACCTGAAAGGGATGTCAAGTTTGTGATAGACCTTGTTCCAGGAACCGTTCCAATTTCTAGAAGACCCTAGAAGATGGCACCCTTAGAACTAGCCGAGCTTAAAAACCAACTCGATGAGTCCTTGAAAAAGGGTTTCATCCGTCCTAGTTCCTCTCCTTGGGCTTGCCCTGTCCTCTTCGTCAAGAAGAAAGATGGAACTGATTGAATGGTTGTAGATTACCGACCTGTCAACTTGGTCACCATCAAGAACAAGTATCCGCTTCCCAGGATCAACGATCTGTATGATCAGCTCGCTGGATCCTCAGTCTTTTCCAAGATGGATTTGAGGTTGGGCTTCCATCAAATCAAAATCAGAAACGGGGACATTCCCAAAACGGCTTTTGTTACTCGTTATGGCCAATACGAGTACACCGTTATGTCCTTCGGTTTAACCAATGCCCCAGCTACCTTCTCTCGGTTAATGAACTCGGTCTTCATGGAGTACTTGGATAAATTCGTCATAGTATACCTCGATCACATACTCATCTACTCCAAGAATGAAGAGGAACATGCCGAACATCTAAGGCTGGTATTGATGAAACTTCTAGAGCATCGCCTTTATGCCAAATTCTCCATGTGTGAATTTTGGTTGCCAGAAGTGACCTATCTAGGCCATGTAATCTCTGGTAAGGGTATTGTTGTCAATCCCGATCGAGTTCAAGCCGTCCTTGATTGGACTCCACCTGAGACGGTCAAGCAAGTTCGGAGTTTCCTTGCCTTAGTGAGCTATTGCCACCGCTTCGTCGAGAATTTCTCCAAGGTTGCTAAACCTCTAACTGAACTCCTCAAGAAAGATAAAAAGTTCGAGTGGACTCCACAGTGCGAGTTCAGCTTTCAGGAACTGAAAAGATGCCTGACATCTGCTCCCGTACTGGTACCACCAGATTTCTCCAAGGACTTTATTATCTATTGCGACGCCTCGCGACAAGGACTAGGTTGCATACTCATGCAAGATCGTCAGGTAATTGCCTATGCTTCACAGCAATTACATCCACATGAGGAAAATTATCCCACACATGATCTAGAGCTTGCAGCTGTAGTCCTTGCACTTAAAACTTGGCGACATTACCTCCTCGGTAATCGTTGCGAGATCTTCACCGATCACCAAAGTTTGAAATATATCTTCACCCAACCAGATTTGAATCTCAGGCAAAGACGTTGGGTCGAGTTGATCTCGGATTACGACTTAGGAATAACTTACACCCCGGGCAAAGCCAATGTCATGACTGATGCACTAAGTCGTAAGTCCTATTGTAACAACCTGATGTTTCAACAAAGTCAACCACTTCTCCATGAGGAATTTCGTAAGCTTAATCTTCACATTGTTCCTCGAGGTTTTCTATCCACCCTGGTGGCGAAGCCTACCCTTATGGATCAAATCATAGTTGCCCAGAAGCGTGATAAGGGCATATCCCGGATTAAGGAAAACATTGCTAGCGGAGTTGCTAAATGTTTTTCCATGTATAAGCGGGGTGCTGTTTTCTTCAAGAACCGTTTGGTGGTTCCCAAGAAACAACATCTATGCCAGTTGATCCTTAAGGAAGCGCATGAATCCCCTCTCACCACTCATCCCGGTAGTACTAAAATGTATCAAGACCTACGCCAGAGGTTTTGGTGGACTAGGCTGAAAAGAGAAATCGCTCAATACATTGCTAATTGCGATGTTTGTCGTCGTGTTAAAGCAGAGCATCAACGGCCTACTGGCACCCTTCAACCTTTGGCTATTCCCGAGTGGAAATGGGATAAAATCAGTATGGATTTCATCACTGGGTTTCCTAGGACCAAGAGAGGGAATAATGCCATCTTCGTCGTGATCGACCGTCTTTCCAAAGTAGCCCATTTCCTACCTGTTCGTGAGAGTATCATCGCTAGCCAGCTAGCTGACCTGTACATCTCCCGAATAGTGTCTCTTCATGGTGTTCCATTGGAAATTAACTCAGACCGTGGGAGTCTTTTCACCTCTCGATTTTGGGAAAGTTTCCAAAATGCTATGGGAACTCGTCTCTCTTTTAGCACCGCCTTCCATCCTCAATCAAGTTGTCACATCCCATGTTCTAGTAATGCCTAGTGCTAACATATGGTGTTGCATCATGTCTACTTTACTCAGAAAATTTGAAATGGGGATGACAAGCCCCAGCACTAAATGAAATGCAATTAGGATCAAAATAAAAATATTTTCAATGAACCCAGAATGCCCTTTAGAAAAGTTCATTATTTTTTATAAAGGTGAAAAACTCTGCCAAAAATGATGCACATACTTTTAGGCCATTCTGGATTTTTGAATAACCCATATTGTATTTGAATTGGGGCCTTTAAATACTATTAATATTTTTAAATGCTCCAATAATTCTGAAAAT
Organism: Triticum aestivum; assembly: GCF_018294505.1. Classification (NCBI taxonomy): domain Eukaryota; kingdom Viridiplantae; phylum Streptophyta; class Magnoliopsida; order Poales; family Poaceae; genus Triticum; species Triticum aestivum. The sequence goes on along the minus strand of NC_057803.1, from coordinate 389,295,630 downwards.
AGTTAAGGCCATCTGCAATAATTCATTGAATGGCCACAGTTATTTTCAGGATTTATTAAAATGGTTTGGGTTATAAACTAAATCAAAACAAAATAACATAAATAGAAAACAGAAACTAAATAAAAGAGAGAGAGAGAGAAGGACTAACCTGGCACTTACCTCGGCCCACCTACCTGTGCGGCCTGCTATTGATGCCGGCCCAGCTCAGCCACCCCCCTGCCAGTTGTCTTCCCCCTCTCGCCAGAAGGCAGAGGAGAAGCTAGTCACGGCGCCACGGCGTGCCACGCCGGCAGCTGCCTGCCTAGCTACCCCCTCGTTGCCCTGGACTCCCTCTGCGACGCCATGCTACCCCCTGGACCCCCTTGACGCTCTCGCACTCTCCCTCGCCCTCGTCCCCTTCTCCGTCTCTCTCTCTCTCTCTCACGCGCGCGACCGAACGCAGCCGTCGCCGCCGACGAGCTCCCCCACGGCCACAGCCATCTTTGAGCCTCTCCGATGTGCCCCCGAGCTCCGCCTGGTGCCCCTCTTCCTCCTCGCCAAGCCACGCAAGCCGAGGATCACCATGCCGTCGTCTTCAAGCTCGTCACCACCGCTTCTGCTCGTCGGACTTTGCCGGTCGATTCGCCGCCTCCGACGCTTCCCCGAGCACGCTGGCCATCCCTACGTCACCACAGTGAGCCCCCTAGTCGTTTCCCCCTTCTCCCCTGGTCACTTTCGACCTCTAGGCCATAGCCCCGTCTTGTCCGAGAATTCCACGGCGCCGGCGATGTCGCCGCCGTCACTGCAGCCACTGAGGCTCGAAAACGAGCACGACACCGTGCTCCTAGCATCTTCAGGAGCTCAGTGAGCCCCTTAGCTAGCCCTCCCGTCCTCTGTGGCCTCGCCCCGCTTGAACCCGTAGCTTCGGCCGCCGCCTCGCTCGTCGCCGGTGCCTCTGCAGGCCACCCCAGCTCCGACCGCCTCCACCATTGGATGCGCGCGAGTGTCAGCGTCCCGTAGCTGCAAACCATGCTCAAAACCATCACCTGTAGCTCAATCCCGGGCAGACTCCGCCACGGCTTGAGGTCGCCGCCGGCCAAACTCCGGCATGCCGACGTGGCGGCGTAATTAGTGCTAATCTCCGTTAATTACCCATCCTAACAGACACTGACATGTGGGTCCCCGAGCCTAATTAGATTAGTCTAAATATCCTGCTTAAATTAGTGCTAATCCTGCGGACCCCATGTGTCAGCTTGACTTTGACTTAGTCAATGTTGACCGGGCCCACCTGTCGGCGACCTAACTAGCCCAGGGTCACTGACCAATTGGTCCCGCAGGTCAGGTTTGACCTGGACCCGTCCTATTGACTGGATGACGTCATAGTGACATAGTGATGAGGTCATAAATGCTTTTCTGGATTTTAAATAAATCAGAAATGTTTTATTTAATTCAGAAAATGTCCAAAACTTCAAAAAATCATAGAAAATAATCTATAACTCAGAATGAAATAATTTATATATGAAAAATTATGAGAAAAATTCAAGGAATCTGTTTATGGCATTTTCATGCATGTTAGAACAATTTAAGGCCACTGTTTAGGACAAATCCAATAAAGGGCATTTAATAATCATATATGGAGTTGGAATTTGAATCTTGTATTCAAACCAACTTCATTTAATTGTGTTGCTAGTTGCATTAGCTCAATCAACAACATATTTCCATGTCATTATCATGCATCATGTTGTGCATTGCATTGATTGTTTTCCTTCTTTATTGCCGGTGGTTGTCCCCTCTCGATAGACGTTGTACCGATGCTGTGATCGTTGACACTGATGAAGACCCAATGATATCTTCATAAGTGCCAGGCAAGCAAAACACCCTTGTTCATTCCGATACAATCCCACTCTCTCGCTCCTGCTCTCTTTTTACTGCATTAGGACAACAACGATTCAACTGTTACATGTCGCGGTAGTTGAACCCCTTTCCTCTGCATGACCTGTCATTGCCACAGTAAATAGATGAAACCCACTAGCATGAGTAGGAGTTGTTTGAGCCTTGATGTGCCTACTCATTCATGCTTATTTGTCATGCCTGCTACTCCTTAGAGTTGAGTCAGGTCTGATTCATCGGGGATGAATTGGAACAGTGATGAACATGTCCTACTGTGTGTGAGCTAAGTGTGTGAACATGATTTGGTAAAGGTAGCGGTGAGAGGCCATGTAGGAGTACATGGTGGGTTGTCTCATTGAAACCGTCCTTAGGAACTGAGTTCTTTGTTTGTGATCCATGAAACAGTTACTACCACGCATTGGGCCCGAAACCAATGGACCCTCTCGGCTTCTTGATCACCCTTGTCCTCTGTCCAGGAGTTGCAACTATTTTCTGGTGTTTATAGGATATGTGTTGGCGGCCATGCGTAGCGCTGACCCTAGGGGTGGGCTATGATGCGGTAGATACACCGTGGTCGGGCATGCCGGGCGCCCGTTTGGTGTCTCGGAACCCTGTACACATCGTCCTGGGCCGTATGTGGAAACCTCGGCCGGACTCCCTGCGGATGGAACCTGGATAGGCGATAAACCTGGACTAGAGACTTGAGTGTTTAGGTAGGCCGTGGCCGACACCCTCATTGGGCTTCCGCTTGAAGGTTGCTGAGTACATGTCGTGTAAACGACGGTAAGTGGTGAGAGCGTGTGTGAAGAAGTACACCCCTGCAGGGTTAACATCATCTATTCGAATAGCCGTGTCCACGGTAATGGACTTCTGGGTTGCCTATAACAGTTCATAGACAAGTGAAAGTGAATACTCTAAAACTCGCAAGATAAGTGTGAGTGCTATGGATGGCCTTCTCGTAGGGAGATGGGAGTGGATCCATAGTGGTGTATTGAATGGTGAATATGTGGACTCATGTGCGCCACCTCAAAAGAGTTACTTGCAGTCGTAGTTCAGGTTAGCCACTGAGTCAAAGCTGGCTTGCTGCAGTTAAACTCCACCACCCTCTTTGTTGATACCGATGCATATGTGGTTAGTTCTGATGTAAGTCTTGCTGGGTACATTTGTACTCACGTTTGCTTAATTTATGTTTTGCAGAGAGACTTTAGTCTCGCTAGTAGTTTTGCGGGGACTTCGACGTTTAGCTTGATACCTCAGCTACGATCTTGTGCCCTCGGGAGGATCTGGTAGATAGTCAGGCTTCTCAGCCTTCTTCATTTGTAGTTGTCTGTACTCAGACAAGTTAAGCTTCCGCATGTGCTCGTTTCTTGTATGCTCTGTATGTTGGGTCATAAGACCCATGTTTGTGATATCTCGCTCCTCGGAGCCTAATGAATAAATACTTTGAGTCGTAGAGTTATGTTGTGATGCCATGTTGTATTTACACATACAGAGCATATTGTGCGTATGATTGAAATGCTTGGTATGTGTGGGATCCGACAATCTAGTTGTTTATCCTTGGCAGCCTCTCTTATGGGGAAATGTAGTCTAGTGCTTCCTTGAGCCATAGTAGTCCGCTACAGCCCGGTTCACCAGAGTCCTGCTAGCCCAGCACTACTGCTTAGATCACTTGACTGGCTGGCATGTGTTTCACTTTGTTCCTGTGTCTGTCCCTTCGGTGAAATGTCACGTGGTGACATCCGGAGTCCTGCCTAGCCTGCTACAGCCCGGGTTCCCGGAGTCCTGTTAGCCCAGTGCTACAGCCCGGAATCACTCGCTGATGACTGACATGCTCGATGTGATTCATGTATGCCTGTCTCCATAGGTCTTTGCTGCTTTGGGTTCACGACTAGCCATGTCGGCCCGGGTTCTCTGTCATATGGATGCTAGCGACACTGTCATATACGTGAGCCAAAAGGCGCAAACGGTCCCGGGCCATGGTAAGGCGACACCCGTGGGTTACCGTGCGTGAGGCCGCAAAGTGATATGAGGTGTTACCGGCTAGATCGATGTGACTTGGAATCGGGGTCCTGACACAAGTGGTAAAGTAGAACGAGTCAATCAAATTCTGGAAGATATGCTCCGAGCCTCTGTCATCTCGTTCGGAATGGGTTGGGAGAAATGCCTTCCATTCGCGGAGTTTGCTTACAACAATAGTTATCAAGCTAGCTTGGGCAAGGCTCCTTTCGAAGTTCTCTATGGACGAAAATGTCGAACGCCACTTAACTGGTCAGAAACTGGGGAAAGACAACTCTTTGGCCCGAATATGATTCAGGAAGCAGAAGAACAGGTTTGCGTTGTTCATGAGAAATTGAAAACAGCCCAATCTCGTCAAAGGAGTCAATATGATCGTAAACATAAGCCTATGACTTATGAATTCGGCGAGAAGGCTTACCTTCGGGTTACTCCGCTAAAGGAACCCATCGTTTCGGTATCAAAGGCAAATTGGCTCCTCGTTACATCGGACCCTTTCGCATTCTTGCCAAACAAGGAGAAGTTGCCTACCAATTGGAACTACCTTCGCATCTTTCCAGAATTCACGATGTCTTCCACGTTTCTCAACTCAAGCGTTCGTTCGCGGATCCTATCCGTGGAGTGGACCACGAAACGCTTGATCTACAAGATAACCTCTCATATCAGGAATATCCCGTTCTTATCCTTGATCAAGCCGAGCGTACCACTCGACGTCATAATATCAAGTTTCTCAAGGTTCAATGGTCACACCATTTCGAGAAACAAGCCACTTGGGAAAGGGAGGATCGTCTTTGACTCGAGTACCCCACCTTCTTTCCGGAGGATCCTAAATCTCGGGACGAGATTCTTTTGAGTGGGGGTGAGTTGTCACACCCTAGCTAGTTCAAGCATTAGAGTGTGCATCATATTTAAATTCCCTTAAATTTGAAATGTGGAAGACAGAACCCCCAGCACCCCCCTGGAAACAACTAGGGTTTACTAAAATTATTTTCAGTGAACCCAAAATGCCCTTCACAAAATGTTCATCATTGCTGGATTGGGCTAAAACCCTGGCAAAAATGGTGCACTCTTTTCTAGGACATTCTGGATTTTCTGAATTAAATCATAAGTATTTGAATATGGGCATTTAAATGCTATAAAATAATCTAAATGCTCAAATAATTCTGGAAATAAGTGTGGGCTGTTGGGAATAATCTAAACAGAGCCCCTGATTATTTTCAGGATTTTTAAAGATGCCTAGGTATTTTTAATAAAGCCCAACAGTTGCAGAAAAATAGATAAAAGAAAACAAACAAGAAAAAGGAGAGAGAGAGAAACTTACCAGGCGCAGCCCACCGGCCCACCTGGTTCGGCCCAGTCGACTCGCCTTGCCAGTCGTCGTCCTCCTCCCGCTAGGAGGACGAGGAGCGCGTGGCCGGCGCCTGCGGCCACACTCCGGCCACCTCCTGCTTCCGCCGACGCCCTGGAGGCGTCTAGGAGTGCCACGCCGACCCCCACGTCCCCCTCTCTTTCTTCCCACTCTCCCCATGGCCTCTCTCCCTCTCTGGCTCTCTCCCCCTCTTCCTGCCGAGCGCAGCCGTCGCTGCCGACAAGCTTCACCGCAGCCACCGCCGTCCATTTGCTGCCCCGACATGCCAGGAAGTTCCGCCGTCGTCAACTGCATCATGTAGGCTGAGCCCCGTGCGCTCGCTCGCCCCGGAGACGCTGCACCGAGCTTGTTCTCAACTCCGGCCACCGGAGATCCCCCTCGCCGCCCCGCTCGCTCCAGCCCTTCCTCGAGCTCGCCGATCGCTCCCCTGCAACCGCTGTGAGCTCCGCCACCGTTTCCCCCTCTCCCCGCGCTCTTCCGCGTCCTCCAACCCCCTCTGCCATCGAGGCCGAGAGCTCGGCTCCACCGGCCATGTCACCGCCGTGGCCACAGGCGCGTAAGCTCGAATCCGAGCACGCCTTCGTCTTCCATGCACTCCCAGGAGCCTAATGCACCACTCCCCGCGTCTCGCCGTGCCCCGTAGCTTCGGGTTCATCCACGCCCGAACTCCGGCGACCGCCAAGGTCGTCGCCGACGTCGTTCCAAGCCTCCCCGAGCTCCACTTTCTCCACCAAACGACGCGGCTCGCTCCGCAAGTCATGTAGCTGCTCTCCGCCGTCGATTTGGTCGCCGGAGACGCAAAGCCGAGCCCCTCCGCCACGTCTGTCGTCGCCAGCGTCAAGCCGCCGGTGATTTTGACTCAGTTTGACCCCTGTGCGGGCCCAGGTAGACCCCCCTGGGTCTATGACAGGTGGGGCCGGTCTACTAATCAGTTTAAGATTAGTTTTAACTAATTCTAATTAGTTTAGACACTGGCATGTGGGCCCAGGCCCCACTGACAGCTAATTAGTGTTAATCTAATTCTGTTAACTAGTTGTGACACTGACAGAGAGGGCCCACCAGTCAGGTTTGACCTGGCCGACGCAGTTGACCGCTGACGTCACACCTATGTCATGCTCACGCATTAATTCAATTACTGGAATTATTCTTATATAGGAAATTCTAGAAAATATCCAAAACTTCTAAAAATCATAGAAAATCAACCATAGCTCCAAATGCAAAGATTTATATATGAAAAATGATCAGAAAAATTCAATCTATCCATCTATAATGGTTTCATGCATGACAAAACAAGTTAACCTTGCTGTTTAAGCAGAATAAGGTAATGCACTAATAAGGCCATGTTTAATGAGCTAATATTTGAATCTTTGATTCAAATGAGTTCATCCCCTTCTGTTTTGGCTTGCATTAGGCCAAGACATTTTCATATTGCCATATCATAGCTTGCATCATATTGTTGCATATTGCCATGTGTTGATTATGTTCGGTGTGTCTTTCGTGGTAGGTTCTGCCTCCGAGGATAACCCCGAGTATCCGTCTGAAGGGAAGTACCCTACTACCTCTACAATAGGCAAGCAAGCCATTGATCATTCCGATCCAAACCCATGTTCTCGCTGCTGCTCTTGTTTACTACATTAAGACAACACAATTCAAACTGTTGTGTGCTACGGTAGTTGAACCCTTATCCTCTGCATGACCTGTCATTGCCACAGTAACTAGATGTAACCCACTAGCATGTGTAGGAGTTGATTGAGCCATGTATGTGATTGCTACCTTGCTATGCCTGCTATTCTTAGAGTTGTGTCTGGTCTGGTTCATCTGGGTGCTGGGCTAGAGTGATATGATTATGTCAGTAATGTGAGGGATGTGTTGAACATGTTTTGGTAAAGGTATCGATGAGAGGCCATGTAGGAGTACATGGTGGGTTGTTTCATTAAGACCGTCCATAAGAACTGAGATCTGTATGCATGATTTAAGATTCAGCTACTACCACACATTGGGCCCTGAAATATGACCCCGCTCGACTTACTGACCCCTCTCGCCCTCTGTCCAGGAGTTGCAACTAGTTTCTGGTGTTTGTAGGTTATGTGTTGGCGGCCGTGCGTAGCGTTGACCCTAGGGGTGGGCTATGTTGCGGTAGATACACTGTGGCCGGGTATGCCGGGCGCCCGTTTGGCGTCTCGGGACTCTGTACACATCGTTTGGGACCGTTGAGGACACCCGGGCCGGATTTCCTTGCGGATGGAACCTGAATAGGCGATAAACCTGGACTAGAGACTTGTGAGGTTAGTCAGGTCGTGGTCTACACCCACGTCGGTCTTCGCTTGAAGTCTGCCGAGCACATGTCGTGTGCAGACGTTAAGTGATGGAAACATGTGTGACGAAGTACACCCCTGCAGGGTATAAAACTATTCGAATAGCCACATCCGCGGTAAAGGACTACTTGGTTGCCTATACAGTTCATAGACAAGTTAATGGTTACTACTAAAAGACTCAAGATAAGTGTGATTACCGAGGATGGCCCTCTCGTAGGATGACGAGAGAGGATCCCCGATGGAGTATTGTGTTGGTGAGTAGTGGACTCGTGTGCGAAAACTATTTTACTGGTGGAGTTTCATAGGATAGCTTAGCCAAGAGTCAAAGCTGGCTTGCTGCAATAACCCCACCACCTTCTTGAGAATGAGCATGTATAGTAGGTTCTGTTGTAAGACTTGCTGAGTACCTTTGTACTCATGTTATCTTAATTACTATTTTTAGATGACAACACCGCCCCCTCCGATGGGTTCTACGTACACCTTGACGTCGACGATTGACTAGCCACCCAGGTGGTGATCTTGGCCATGGAGGACCCTATGGAGATAGACAGGCTTCGAGAAGCCTTCTTTCTTTCTAGTGTCTGTACTCAGACTAGTTGCTTCCGCATGTGCTTGTATGATTGTATGACTTGAATGTCGGGTCATGTGACCCCTATCTGTATGAACATGTTATGTATGGCTCTCTGGAGCCTTTAAATAAAGTACTTCAGTTGTGGAGTTTTGTTGTGATGCCATGTTGTATGTACTCATATCGGGCATATTGTATGTATGATTGAAATGCTTGGTATGAGTGGGATCCGACAATCTAGTTGTTTATCCTTGGCAGCCTTTCTTATGGGGAAATGTAGTCTAGTGTTCCTCGAGCCATAGTAGTCTGCTACAGCCCGGTTCACCGGAGTCCTGCTAGCCCAGCACTACTGCTTAGGACACTTGACTGGCCGGCATGTGTTTCACGTTGTTCCTATGTCTGTCCCTTCGGGGAAATGTCACTCGGTGACATCCGGAGTCCTGCCTAGCCTGCTACAGCGCGGGTTCCCCGGAGTCCTGTTAGCCCAGTGCTACAGCCCGGAATCACTCGCTGATGACAAACATGCTCGATGTGATTCATGTATGCCTGTCTCCATAGGTGTTCCGCGTTGGGTTCACGACTAGCCATTTCGGTCCGGGTTCTCTGTCATATGGATGCTAGCGACACTATCATATACGTGAGCCAAAAGGCGCAAACGGTCCCGGGCCATGGTAAGGCGACACCTGTGGGATACCGTGCGTGAGGCCGCAAAGTGATATGAGGTGTTACTGGCTAGATCGATGTGACTTGGAATTGGGGTCTTGACAGTCTGCCGCCCTCATGCCACAGCGTGCGCGGGCTGCTGCAAGCTACATAGTAGCGAGAGCGCCACACACCCGATGGGAACAGGCGAACATGCGACCCGCGCTTGTGGTGGCGCATGAGCTGCTGCGGGACCGGCTAATGGAGAGCGGCCGCGACGTGTTGCTGGAATGCGTCACCGAGCTGTTGGATGCTGCAGTCAGGGATACACCGCCTTTCCGCTCCCTACTTACATCTCAAGTTGTGGCCAGGTCACACGAAGGGCCTCGTTGCGCCCGCGTGCTCCCAGGTCCACTAAGAGGGCTCGCCAGTGTTAGCACGACCAGTGGTACCAGACATCCGGCCACGCCCTTGCCTCCCTCGGGTGGCGTAGGTGCGGGTGTGGCTCCTCATGGTCCCAATCGAGCGCCGCCCCGCAGCCACCAGTAAGGCGCACCAGGCTCGGTGGCGTGGGGCACAGGGCGCCTCGGCGGAGGTTCTGGCGAGGCAGCTCAGGAAGCCTATGTGGCCCGCATGGTGGATCAGGAGTACACGATAGATGACGACCCCCGCATGCTCCATGAGCCGGGCTGGGGAGAAGCGATGCTGGAAGCCGAGGCCTTTTAAGAGCCACCTGGGAGCCTCGCCTACCCCGCCGACGATAACCACCGCATGGTACCACTAATATCTCAGGAGCAGGCTTACGCTAACCATGGGTCACAGCTGGACCAAACCGCGGTGGCGGACAGCGATCCCGGCGCTACAGCCCCACTCCAGTCGGGGAGGTGCACTGGGGGCTGCACGAAAGGGGTCCGGAGCAAGGCCCTCCCTCATGTCACGGGGCAAGGCTTCACCTGGAGGTAGGTCCTCTGCCGGGGAGGCGCCGGTGAGTCCTCCCCCGGCGGAGGGCCCGTGGTTGCCGAGGGAACCTCTAGCGTCCCCTTTGCCCCTTGGTGGTCGAGGGTGGTGCAAGGCGGGGCCCTCGTCTGGCGATATGAAGCAAGGCTCGCGCTTGTGAAGGTCTCCGCCCGCGACACTCTCACGTAATAATGAGTAGGGTTGTACACGCCCCGGAGTCTCTAGAGAGCCGCCCTCAGGCCTCAGGGGCTCCCACCCACGTCCTAGTGGAAGCACCATGCTCAGCGCTCGCCGTCGACACTGTCCCCCAATGACTAAGCTCACGGCCAGCAAAAGCACTAGGCTCCGCATTGGTGATAAGACAAGAAGACTAGATAGGTGACGGACGCGGCCATTTGCTTTCAACCCCCTTTTTTGTAGCTCGATTTACCGCCTTTTGGATTTGAACTCGCAGTCATATTTTCGTTGGAAAAGCATGGGGGGCATCTTTTCTCGTTCGTGTTGATTTCTTGAGTGTTCCGGCTCCGTGCCTTGTTTCGAGGCCGGCGCCTGCTGCCCCATCCTCACGAGCGGGGGCTGGGTGTGGTATGCGCGTGCATCTCACCGTGATCTAACGCCCATCTCTTGCAAGTCCTCTCAAGCGGACCGGCAGGCTCCGCAGAAGCCCGAAACCTTGCAAGTACGCGGAGGACTTGTCGGATCTCGTGTTCCGGCAAAACCCTCAAGGTTCGATCACTTGGGTCCGAGCGAATATCTCCCCCTACCGATCCATGTCCTATCTTTGCTAAGATCTCAAGGGCTAACTCGACGAACTCGCAACACAAAGGACACAAGATTTATACTGGTTTGGGCCACCTTGTGGTGTAATACCCTACTCTAGTGTGGTGGTGGTGGATTGCCTCTTGGGCTAAGGATGAACAGTACAAGGGGAACAACAGCCTCCTAAGGAGAGGTGTTCTTGTGCTTGGTGAACCTGTGGTTGTTCAGATCTCATTCCCCTAGCTATGGTGGTGGCTAGTCCTATTTATAGCGGCCCTGGTCCTCTCCCCAAATATTGAGCGGGAAGGGAGCCAACAACGGCCAATTTGAAAGTCGAAAGCTAGTACAGGTTATCCTGACAAAAGCAGTCTTCGCCTGCAAAAGGCTTTGGTGGTGACGCCGCCTTGGGCTCCATGGTGACCTCCGTCTTGCCGTCCTGCAGGTCATGGTCTCGTTGCACCGATATGGAAACTTTTCCTTGACGCCTCAGTACTCTGCGCATGCACTTGCTTCCTTAGCACCAAAGAGGAAACAAGGACACTTTGCACGCTGGCGCCCGCCTAGCGCTAGTCTGATCTTGATCGTCATGGCTCACGTCATTGAAACCTCGCGAGGTTTGCCTTGCCTTGAACTGTCGGCCCCTCGCGAGCCAGCCTGGTGAGGGTGCTCCCGAGGAGGTCTTGTGTCGTCCGCCTCGTGAGGGTCTTGGGTGCTTGTTGGTGAAGATGGGTCACTCGGGCCCGCTCGCAGTGCCACACCGTGGGCCGCATGAAGGCAAGTCTGGGGACCCCGTTCACAAAATGCCGACAGTAGCCCCCGGGCACAAGGTGCACTCGGGCTTGGCTTTGAGGCAAAGCCAAAGGTCAAGTGCGGAGCACTGCGGGCCCCAATAGCCTGTGGCCTTGGTCGACACATGGCGGTTGATTGGGCGTGGGCATCTCCGCTTCCCCATGCAGCTTCGGTAACTGCTCGACTTGACAAGTCCCTGCGACATGCAAGGAAAAACCATCATTACCTGTGATCATGGGGGCGCTGGTTGGCGTTCTCTTGCTATAAATGGGAGAGGAGCGGAGCCCCCATCGCCCATCTCTTCCAATTTCGCTTGCTTCAACCCTCGCACCATTGCTGACACCAATGGTGCCCATCCGAAGGTTTTCCGTGGCGGAGAAAGGAAAGACTCCCCTTGACAGGCTGGTACCGCTCCCGCCGAAGAAGTGGCCGGCCCACCGCTACGACGAGGCGACAATGAAGGTGGTGATGCTACCTCTTGAGCACTGCGTTGGTTCTCCCTTGAAGAGGAAAGGGTGATGCAGTTAAGTAGCGTAAGTATTTCCCTCAGTTTTTGGGAACCAAGGTATCAATCCAGTAGGAGATCACGATCGAGTCCCACCCACCTACACAAACAAATAAGAACCTCGCAACCAACACGATAAAGGGGTTGTCAATCCCTTCACGGTCACTTACGAGAGTGAGATCTGATAGATATGATAAGATAATATTTTTGGTATTTTTATGATAAAGAGAAATAAAGATGCAAAGTAAAATAACTAAGTGTTGGAAGATTAATATGATGGAATATATACCTGGGGGCCATAGGTTTCACTAATGGCTTCTGTCAAGAGCATAAGTATTATGGTGGGTAAACGGATTACTGTCGAGCAATTGATAGAATTGACCATAGTTATGAGAATATCTAGGTATGATCATGTATATAGGCATCACGTCTGCGACAAGTAGACCGAAACGATTATGCATCTACTACTATTACTCCACACATCGACCGCTATCCATCATGCATCTAGAGTCTTCAGTTCATAAGAACAAAGTAATGCCTTAAGTAAGATGACATGATGTAGAGGGATAAACTCATGCAATATGATATAAAACCCATCTTTTTATCCCCGATGGCAACAATACAATACGTGTCGTTTCCCTTTCTATCATTGGGATCGAGCACCGCAAGATTGAACCCAAAGCTAAGCACCTCTCCCATTCCAAGAAAGATCAATGTAGTAGGCCAAACCAAACTGATAATTCAAAGATACTTGGAAAGATAAACCAATCATACATAAAAGAATTCAGAGAAGATTCAAATATTGTTCATAGATAAACTAGATCATAAACCCACAATTCATCGGATCTCCACAAACACACCGCAAAAGAAGATTACATCGAATAGATCTCCAAGAAGATCGAGAAGAACTTTGTATTGACATCCAAAGAGAGAGAAGAAGCTAATAACTATGGACCCGAAGGTCTTAAGTAAACTACTCACACATCACCGGAGAGGCCATGGAGTTGATGTAGAGGCCCTCCGTGATCAATGCCCCCTCCGGCAAAGCTCTGGAAAAGCCCCCAAGATGGGATCTCTCGAGTATAGAAGCTTGCAGCAGTGGAATAAGGTTTTCGTGGTGTTCCTGGATGTTTGGAGGGTACATGGATATATATAGGAGGAAGAAGTACGTCGATGGAGCAACTAGGGGCCCATGAGGGTGGAGGGCGCGCCCCTCCCTCGTGGCTTCCTCGATTGTTTCTTGACGCCCACTCCAAGTCTCCTGGATCACGTTTGTTGAGAAAATCACGTTCCTGAAGGTTTCATACCGTTTGGACTCCGTTTGATATCCCTTTTCTACGAAACCCTAAATTAGGCAAAAAATAGCAATTTGGACTGGGCTTCCAGTTAGTAGGTTACTCCCAAAAATTATATAAAAGTGTAAAATAAAGCCCATTAACATCCAAAATAGATAATATAATAGCATGGAGCAATCAAAAATTATATATACGTTGGAGACGTATCAAGCATCCCCAAGCTTAATTCCTGCTCGTCCTCGAGTAGGTAAATGATAAAAGAAGGATTTTTGATGTGGAATGCTTTCTAACAAATTTCTCAATGTAATTTTTCTTTATTGTGGCATGAATGTTCAGATCCGAAAGATTCAAGATAAAAGTTTAATATTGACATAAAAATAATAATACATCAAGCATAGTAACTAAGCAATCATGTCTTCTCAAAATAACATGGACAAGGAAAGTTATCTCTACAAAATCATATAGTCTGGATATGATACATATTCACCACACAAAATATTTAAATCATGCACAACCCCGATGACAAGTCAAGCAATTGTTTTATACTTTTTATGTTCTCAAACTTTTTCAATCTTCACGCAATATATGAGCGTGAGCCATGGATATAGCACTATATGTGGAATATAATGGTGGTTGTGCAGAAGACAAAAAGGAGAAGATAGTCTCACATCAACTAGGCATATCAACGGGCTATGGAGATGCCCATCAATAGATATTAATGTGAGTGAGTAGGGATTGCCATGCAACGGATGCACTAGAGCTATAATTGTATGAAAGCTCAACAAAAGAAACTAAGTGGGTGTGCATCCAACTCGCTTTCTCATGAAGACCTATGGCATTCGGAGGAAGCCCATCATTGGAATATACAAGCCTAGTTCTATAATGAAAAATCCCACCCGTATATGAAAGTGATATCATAGGAGACTCTGTATCATGAGGATCAGGGTGCTACTTTGAAGCACAAGTGTGGAAAAAGGATAGTAGCATTGTCCCTTCTCCCTTTTCTCTCATTTTTTTATTTGGGCCTTCCTTATGTTTCTTTTCTTTTTGGCCTCTTACTTTGTCGGGTGGTAGGTGCGACATATGCCAACGGGTGGCTTATCATTGTGGGAGCCAATAAGATGTCGCCGGTGCCTGGAAACGGGATGAGGCGAAGACATGCACGCCGGCGAATCTTACCCAGCTTCGGGGCTCTCCGTGGAGATAACACCCCTACTGCTGCTCTGCGGGGTCTCCGCATGATCACTAGATGAATAAGTAGCTACACGATGCTCCTTGAGCTGTTTGGCGAGAGGAGGAAGAAGGGCAAGGCTTGCTCTCTTCTCCTCCCTACGTGGTGTCTAAAACTAGCAGGGATTGATCTCCCTTTGCATGGATGCCCCGGGGGTTTATATAGGCCTACCCCCCGGGGGTACAGTGGTAATCCGGCTGGGCACGGGGCCCAGCCGTCTGTGTCTACGCTCTCCGGCTTCTGCGCCGGCTGCTGGGGCCCGCCGGCTTGTGGGTCCTGCCGGCTGCCAACTCCTTGGTCGACACGCAGGCCCCACTGTCCAGGGCCTTGTCGGCGGCTGGTTACTGTTGCTTAATCTTGGTGACGAGGGCTTCGCCGAGGTGGGCATGGCTACAGTGCCGCCGCCCGGCGGGCGATCGCTGTAGCCTCACCGTGTCTTGTCTCCTTAATGGGGCGTCTTCTTCGAGGGAGGTGGCAAGCCGGCTGTGGGGAGCCGGCTCTATCTTGGGCCGACTGGGGGAGGCCTGGCCGCCTTCGGATGTCTCTCTGCCCGAAGGTGCCCACCGCTCGTGGGCCGCGCCTGCGGTCCGTTGTGGTTCACATCAGGGTCATCGTGGCAACAGTGCCGCGCCGGACGGGTCATTTTCACCCGTACGGCGCACTGTGCCAGGCGTGCTCCGGGATTCGGGGGTGGCAGGCTTCACTGTAGCCATGCCCCGTCACATCGCCGTTATGTGGATGCAGACTTCGAGGGTACGATCTTGACCGCTTTATGGGAGCTGGCTTCTTGGAGTCGGCCCTCTCGCGGCCGGCTTCTCGGAGCCGGCCCTCCCGCGGCGTTTCTTCATGAGGGCTGAAGTCGGGCCGCCTTCCGATAGTCGGCCTGGAGACAGCCAGCAAGGGGAAGGCGGCCCTGTATCTTGGATTCTTGAGGGCCGAATCGGCTCGTAATTTTTTCAAAAGGGCCAGGGGGAGCCGGCTAGGCTACCCATGGTTATTTACTCCGACAGTAGTCCCCGAAGCTGATCGAGCTTCGAGGCGGACAAACGGATGAGAAGCTAGTTTAGGTTCCTATCCTGAGGGGCCGGCTTTTGCGTGTGCGCGCCGTCTTCGGAAAGCTCCGTTTCTTGTAGGAGGCAACGTGGGTCGCCCTGCGAGCTGACCCCGCGCCATTCCGCGGGCCACGTGGCGAGGAAGTCCTGCCAACGCACGCGCGCGACGGGACGCCGCCGCAGGCCCGGGCCCGCCACTCGCGGGCCTCGGTCCGAGTGCGGATCTTCTGCGGCCCACATGGACCGCTCGCCTCCCCGCGGCGGTTTTATTCTTCCATCAAGGCACAATAATCGCGGGACGTGGGGGAGTGGGCGCAGTTGATCCCCACGTTCCCCCACACTGCACCTCCTCGGCTCCGCTGCGCGGTCTATAAGTAGGAGGAGGAGGGGGAGCGGCAGAGGCTCGTGCGCTCTCCCTCACTCCGCCCCTTCTCGCCCTCCTTCTTCTTCTCTTCGTGGCAGCAACTCTTCGCAGTGTCGTTCAGCCGTCGCTTCGTCTTGCTCCCTGCCGTGGCAACCCTTTGCAGCGCCGTTTCGCCATCGCTTCGTCTTGCTCCCTGCTGCATTGCTCCCAAGGCGTTGTCGAGCTCCTGGGATGGCTCTAACGTCCACGAGGACCACGTCGAGTTCCTCCGCCGGACGCGGCGTCTGCCCGGGGAGAACCTAGTGCGGGTTCGTCAAGCGCCGGCGAGGGAGATTTTGCCGGCACTGGAGGAGGGCGAGCGGGTGATCTTCCACTCGCACTGCCTGCGCAGCTTCGGCCTCCCGGCGAGCGGATTCCTTCAAGCCTTCCTCGAATTCTACCACCTCCAGCCACATCACCTCACGCCCAACGCGGTGATGCTGTTGTCGGCCTTCGTCACCCTGTGTGAGGGTTTTCTTAGAGTTCTCCCCACGCTCGAGGTCTGGGGGAGTTCTTCCAAAGCAAGCTCGGCACCGTCGTCGCGGCCATGCCCGCCCCCTGCGGAGCCTTCATTGCCATGAGGCGGGCGAGCAAGAACAATCCGTTCCCGTCAATTCCGCTGATCCAGTCAGTGAAGCTTTGGCAGAAGTCTTATTTTTATGTGAAGAACGTCCCCCAGCAAGGCGACTACGTCAACCTGCCGGCTTACGTAGCCGGCCCGCCGGGTGGGAGGCATCCTTCATGGACCTGCCGGGCCAGGTCACTGTCTCAGGCCGGGAATGCAGCCATCTCCCGGCTTCGGGTGATGATCCAGTCGGAGGGCCTGACCGGGGCCGACTTGGTGGCCGCCTTCGTGGAGCGCCGGGTTCTTCCGCTCCACGGCCGGCCTCACATGATCTACCAGATGAGCGGCCGCTTCGACCCGTACCGGCTGAGCACCAGGGAGATGCCTCACGCAGAGGTGTCTTACATGGTGAATTACATCTCCAACTGCAAGCTTGCCGAGGATTGGCGATACGGCAAGGAGCCGTATTCCCGCGCCAACCCTCCGCCTTTCGTAAGTTCTTTCTTCTTTTCTTCCTTTTTGTAGCCGGCCTCATGATAGCCGACTCTTGATTAATTGGTTTGCTTTTTAGCAAAACCCTCTTCTTCCGCCGATAGCCGGGGCCGCGGGGGTAGAGCGCCAGCTCCTCGCCGACCGCACGGTGGACGAGCCGACGATCCGGACCTGGGAGCGGCCGCCATGGAAGACGCCGTCGTGGGGGAAGGCGACGAGGCCGGAGGCGCGAGACTCGGGGCCAGCTTCAAAGACTGGCCGGACAACGACGAGGTCGAATTGGCCCCACACCGCCAGCTGGCGCCTAATCATTAAGGCGTGGGCTCGCCGCCGTGCCGGCTGCCTGTGGCAGCACACAGAAGCACCGGGCCGCATCGACCTTCTTCGGCAGCCGGCCGAAGAAATCCAAGGCTTCCACGGCAGTGGCCAAGCGGGATGAGGCGGCCGCGAAGGCGGCCCGCTTCCGCAAGGTGGTGAAGCAGCCGCAGAATGTCGTTGAATGTCTTGCGTATATTTTTTTTTGTCTTTTTCGTCCGAAGCTCTTCTAAACCTTTCTTTTCTTGCCGGACAGGGCGCCGC
Organism: Triticum aestivum; assembly: GCF_018294505.1. Lineage (NCBI taxonomy): Eukaryota > Viridiplantae > Streptophyta > Magnoliopsida > Poales > Poaceae > Triticum > Triticum aestivum. The sequence continues at coordinate 389,278,227 of NC_057803.1, read as the reverse complement.
TTTCTCTCGAGCGAGGTCTTGGCGGCTCCGTAGTCGGGCCGACTGGAGGGTCCTCAAGCTCCCGCCGCGTGGACCCCCGTGCCGACCTTAGGGAGGCCACGGAGCGGAACGCGCGGGAGGCACGGGAGGAGCGGGAGGCGGCGGAGCGAAGGACCGCCCAGGCGACGAAGGAGCAGGCCGACGCGGCGGCCAAGGCCCGGGCGAAAGCGGCAGCCGCGGAGACGGAGGCGGAGGCCTCGCACAACTGGCCTCCGCTGCTTGTTGTTCCCCTCCGCGCCGTGGCCCCCAACATTCCCATGCCCCCATCGGAGGAGGTCGACCAAGGCCCGCCGGTGATGGAGGGGTGGGAGGACGACATGATCTTCGTGGAGGGGGCGTCGCAGACGGCGCCGACTGGAGCGGGCCAAAGCGGCCAATCAGTTGCGGCGCCAAAGCAGCCATCCAGGGGCGAGCCAGAAGCAGGGGCCGGCCTCGAGGTGCAGCCGGCATTGCGCCGGCGTGCAGGGGGTGGCGCCTCCATGCCGGAACCGCACCGAGCAGCGGGCACCAGCCAGACGGTGGAGGCCCTGGAGGCGGCCAGCGCCAGCATGTCCGAGTGGACTCCCAGCGGGGGGACGGGCGAGCTGAACGCGGCGGCCCAGGAGGTCCGGAACCGGCTTCAAGCTCAGGCCGCCTCACTGCAGCGATACACTCCAGAGTTTCTCTCGACGCGGGCCGTCATCCGGGTGAGTCTTCTGGCCTTGGTTATTTTGTTCTTTTGGTTTCTTCCGTGAGGGCGCGTCAGCGCACCCACTGGGTGTAGTCCCCGAGTTCTGAGTCGGCTGCTGCGCAGGCGGCTTGGAACTTACTAGGTTCTGACAACTAAACTTATCCTTGCTTCCTGTATAATCTTTCAGGAGTATCACAACCTCCGTGCAGCTTCCTTCAACTCCCAGGCTCAGGAGCTGGAAAAGGAGAACCGAGGACCTGACCAGCAGCCGGAGTGCGTATTTGTTTCGTTCATCTCCTATGGGGGCGCGTCAGTGCACCCACTGGGTGTAGTCCCCGAGATTCGGGCCGACTGCTGAGCAACCGGGTCGGATCTTCCTTGACGACTTCACCTTATTAATTTCCTTTGTCTTCATGCTTGCAGGAGCCAATGCCGACTTGAGGGAGCAGCTCAGCGGGGCCCAGGCCGCCCTTCGCACCAAGGAAGCCGAGTACAGCGCCTTGGTCTTGGAGCGTGACCGCCTGGTCAAGAAGTTAGCCGACAAGGAGGAGAGCCATAAGGCGGCCCTGAAGAAGGTGCAGGACAATGAGGACGCCCTGAAGGCTGAGTTCGAGACCGAAGCGGCGGGCTGGGCTGAAGCGAAGCAGGCGCTGAGCGAGGGCTTCCGCCGTATCGAGGATCTGATCGACGGTAAGCCGCCTTCTTCACTCCCTGCTTGCCCTTTGATCCCTGATTTGTGTTCTGACTTGTGCTGCTTTTTGTTCTCTGTGCAGACTAATTTCCCGGCTACTCCATCTTCGCCACCCAATCCATCGAGGCCCATCGCGAGGCACACCGTCAGGCGGGGGCTGAAATCGCGCCGGACGCAAGCCGAACGCTCGAGGAGCAGCTCTTGGCGGTCCAAGCCCGGCTGCAGCCGGCTCACCGTATGCTCCACCGCCTCCAGCGCGCCGGGGCGCAGGTGTTGGCTGCCCTCTGGCCAAGCGAGATGATTCCCCGCAACCCGAATCGGACTGCCGACTGGCTGGAGGTGGCGGTTGGCCGCTTCGAGGCCTGGAAGGCGTTGGCAGCCCAGCTTGGAGCTGGGCAGGCGCTGGAGTTTGTCCGAGCCTGGTATCCGGGGCTGAACCTGGACCAGCTACGCACCTGGCAGCTGGAGGCCGACGAAGAGTTGGAGGAGGTGCGGCCGGCTATCGCTCAGCGCGCTTCGACGATCGCCGAGTGTACTGACATCAGCGTCTTCGCTCCTGAGATCAATGACGACGGTGTTGCCCAGCCGGAGGAGTGGTTCGAGCTAGACCCGGCAGTGGGTGAAGACTCGGCAGAGGAGATCGCCTCCAGCGATGAAGGCGAAGACTACGAAGGAGAGGAAGGCGAAGACGTTGAGCTGACTGGTGAAGCGGGCAGCCAGCCTCAGCCTAATCGTGCCTCCGGCAACAAGGCACGTGCTAGCGCGCCCTCTGCGGGAGGCGGTGATCATGCCGAGGTTCGCCAGCCGGCCACTCCTCCAGCCGGCACTGCCGTCTCCACCAACCTGCCCGACTCGCCAGTCGCTCCCTTGGCCTAGTCTGCCATCCTTGTTTTTTCCTGCTTGTTGCCTTTTGAACAACTTTATTAAACTTGCGCAGTTCCACCCGCTGGGGGTGTATTCGAACTATGTTGAATGCTGGCCTTTTGAAGGTCTTTTATGTAAATTTTATTGTGTGTTTGGTTTCCATTCATGTATGCTTTTTATCCTTAGGCTGTTTCCTTTGCCGCCTTCCCCTTCTGGGAAGGCAAGTACTCGAGCTTTCTTAGATTGGAGCGAGGTGAATGGAAGCCGGCCGGCCGGCTACTCTGGTAGCCGGTCGGCGGTGGGAGTAAAACCGGCTTTTGTTATATTAGTCCGTTAGTCCCTAGCCGTTTTTCGTGTGGGCACCCGTTCCTGCCTTTAACTCTTGCCAGCCGGACAGCCGGTTCTTCGAACTGCAACTTTTGGCAAGAGAAGGCTTGGGAGCCGGCACACTACTTGTCTGACTGCGGGTAGGACTTCTAATATAACTCCAGGCGGCCAGTCCCCGGGCCGACTAGTCGAACCCGGTGCCGGACGGAAAAAGTGAATGCAATGACAAGGCCATAAGCATGATACTTTTCATTCATAGATAAAAGACGGCTGTCCCCGAGCTCTCCTCGGGGGGCCTATTGTCTCGTACTTAGTACAAAAGTTAGTGTGATATGTACTGCATTTCAACTGTATAACCTTCGGAGGAGGTTGGCGTTCCTTGGTCGTTCCGACTCCTTGCCAGAGTCATCTCTCTTTCGCGCCTTCGGCTTCTGCGCGTTGATCAGGTAGTAGGAGTCATTGCCTAGGGCTCTGCTGATGACGAAGGGGCCCTCCCAAGGGGCCGAGAGCTTGTGCTGGCCGGCTGTTCACTGGATCAGTCGGAGCACAAGATCGCCCTCTTGGAAGGATCTTGGCTTGACCTTCCGGCTGTGGTAGCGGCGCAGGCCCTACTGATAGATGGCAAACCGGCTGAGGGCTAACAGCCGGCCTTCTTCCAGCAGGTCGATGCTGTCTTCTCGTGCTTCCTTGGCCTCGGCTTCCGTGTAGATGGTCACCCGAGGCGAGTCGAACTCGATGTCAGTTGGGATGACCGCCTCGGCACCATATACGAGGAAGAAAGGAGTGAAGCTGGTTGACTTGTTTGGTGTAGTGCGCAGACTCTAGAGGACAGCTGGCAGCTAATCGAGCCAACAGCCGGCTGACCGCTCCAATGGTACAATCAGTCAGGGCTTGATGCCGGAAAGGATGAGGCCATTGGCTCGCTTGACCTGGTCGTTTGACTGTGGGTGGGCAACAGACGCTAGGTCCAACCGGATGCCTTGCGTCGCGCAGAAACGTGCCAAGGCTCCCTTGGCGAAATTCGTGCCATTGTCGGTGATGATGTTGTGTGGTACGCTGTACCGAGTTGTTATATCTGTGATAAATGTCACGGTAGTCGGCCCATTCAGCTTCTTGATCGGCTTTGCCTCAATCCATTTGGTGAATTTGTCCACGGCGACAAACATATGTGTCATGCCGCCGCGCGCAGTTTTGAATGGGCCCACCATGTCCAGTCCCCAAACGGCGAAGGGCCAAGTGAGGGGAATTGTCTTGAGTGCTGAAGCCGGCATGTGTTGCTTGGAGCTGAAGAGTTGGCACCCTTTGCAATGTTTAACTGACTCCTTGGCGTCATCCAAAGCATTCGGCCAAAAGAAACCATGGCAGAAGGCTTTGGTGACGAGTTATCTTGAGGCCGCATGGTGGCCGCATTCTCCTTGGTGGATGTCTCTTAGGATTGCAATGCCCTTCTCTTGCTCGACGCATCGCTGGAGGACCCCAGTGACACTGCGCTTGACGAGTTCTCTGTTGACGATTGTGTATGCTCCGGCTCGGTGTTGGACTTGTCTTGCCTCTACTTCGTCAGCCGGCAGATCTTGGTTTATTAGGAAGTTGAGGATGGATTGAGCCCATGATTGAGCTGCGACCTCTTCTATTGCCAAAACGGCTACTGCGACCAGGACAGGCAGGCTGGGCGGTGAAATGCTTGAGTCGGCCGCCGCCTGCTGTGTTGGTGTAGTCTCCGGGCCGACTACCATAGTCCCCGAGCAGGGTGTGGCAGTCCCCAGGTCGGGCGTAACAATGGAAGTCCCCGAGCCGCCTGGTGATGCCCCCTGGCCGACTATCAAAGTCCCCGGGGCGCCTGCTTGGTTCTTCGAACCGGCGGCCGCGTCGGGGTCAGGCGGCACGAAGATGGAATCGGACTCTGGAGATGGCTTGATAGACGGCTTGAGGAGGCATTTTAGAGAGACACCGGTTGGTATTGCTTGCCGAGTGGAGCCTATTCGAGCCAGGGCATCAGCTGGCTCGTTGTGGGCTCGTGGTACGTGGAGGAACTCGCATCCTTCAAAATACCCACTGATCTGCTGAACGAGGAAGCGCTAGCTTGCCATATTTGCGTCCTTGGCATCCCAGTCGCCGGATGATTGTTGGACCACCAAGTCCGAGTCGCCATAACATAGGATCCGGCGAATGCCGAGTTCTTTGGCAAGCCGGAGCCCGTGTATGAGCGCCTCGTACTCGGCCACGTTGTTGGAGGCGGTAATGTGAATTTGCAGCGTGTATCTGAGCTTGTCCCCTTTGGGAGAGGTGAGGATGACACCGGCTCCCAAGCCGGTGCGCATCTTGGACCCATCGAAATGCATGCGCCAATGAGTGGAGTCGGGAGCCGGCGGTAGGTACTGGGTCTCGGCCCAGTCGACGAGGAAGTCGGCCAATGCTTGGGACTTGATGGCGGTGCGAGGCTGGTAGAAGATCGTGTAGGGGGCCAGCTCGATGGCCCATTTCGCCACCCGGCCGGATGCATCCCGGCTGCCTATGATCTCGGCCAGCGGGGTGCTACATACAACCGTGATGGGATGCTCTTGGAAGTAGGGCTTCAGCTTCTTCGCGGCGAAGTAAACGTCGTAGCACATCTTTTGGCAGTGCGGGTAGTTCTGCTTCGAGGTAGATAGCACCGTGCTCAAATAGTACACCGGCCTCTGGACCAGCTGGGCTCGGCCTTCTTCTGGGCGCTGGACTACAATGATGGTGCTGACCACCCGGCTGGTTGCAGTGATGTAGAGGAGCATGGGTTCTTTCTCAGTCGCCGCCGCCAGGACAGGCGGCATGGCCAGCATCTTCTTCAGCTCGTGAAAATCTTGGTCGGCTTGGTCATTCCACTCGAAGTGCTTGGTCTTCTTCATGAGGCGGTAGAGGGGAAGAGCTTTCTCTCCGAGCCGGCTGATGAAGCGGTTCAGGGAGGCCAAGCATCCGGTAAACTTCTGGACGTCTCGAAGTTTGGTGGGAATCGCCATTCTCTCAATGGCCTTGATCTTTACTGGGTTGCATTCGATGCCGCGTTCGGAGACCTGGAAGCCTAGGAGCTGGCCGGCTGGCACTCCAAACACGCATTTCTCGGGGTTAAGCTTGATTTGGAACCGGCGTAGGTTCTCAAATGTTTCCTTGAGGTCTTCCAGCAAGGTGCCGCGCTTCTCCGTCTTCACCACAATGTCGTCTACGTAGACGTGGGCATTTCTGCCGAGTTGCTTGAGGAGGCACTTCTGCATGCAACGCTGAAAAGTGGCACCGGCATTTCTCAAGCCGAACGTCATAGTTAGGTAGCAGAAGGCTCCGAATGGCGTGATGAAGGCGGTCTTCAGGCGGTTTGCCAGATCTAACTTTATCTGGTGATACCCTGAGTAAGCATCCAAGAAACTCAAGAGCTCGCATCCGGCCATGGAGTCTATCACTTGGTCAATCCTTGGCAGGGCAAAGGGATCTTTGGGGCAGGCCTTGTTAAAGCTCGAATAGTCTATACACATGCACCACTTGTTGTTCTTCTTTAGCATGAGGACCGGGTTAGCGAGCCACTCTGGAAAGAAAACTTCCATAATAAAGCTGGCTGCCAGAAGCCGGGCTATCTCCTCTCCCACAATCCTGCGTTTCTCCTCCGACAGTCGGCGGAGGGGTTGTTTGACCGACTTTGCGTCTTCTCGGACGTGTAGTCTGTGCTCGGAGAATTCCTTCGGAACACCCGGCATGTCCTTGGGGGACCATGCAAAGATGTCCCGATTCTCACGGAGGAAATTGGCGAGCTCGCCTTCCTATTTGCTCTTTAGGTTTTCCCCGATGACGGCAAACCTCTCTGGGTGCTCGGGGTCAAGAGGTATCTTCTTCGTCTCCTTGGCCGGCTGGAAAGATCCTTGAGCATCATGCTCCTTGGGATCGGGGGACAAGGCCGACTGCTTGCCGGCCATGGCCATGACTCGGTCCATCATCTTCTTTTCTTCGGCAATCACAAGGGACTCGGCCAGCCGGCTGCTGGCTGCTGTGCACTCAGAGGACTTCTTGTAATCGCCGGCTATGGTGATGACGCCTTTGGTGCTCGGTATCTTCATCTTGAGGTATGCATAGTGGGGAACTGCCATGAACCTGGCCAAGGCAGGTCGGCCAAGCAATGCATGGTAGGGGCTCTCCAGGTCCACCACTTCAAACCAGATCGCCTCCCGGCGGAAATGCTCCTTGTCCCCAAAAAGTACATCAATCTTGATCTTGCCAATGGGGGCGCAGGACAAGCCTGGTACGATGCCATGGAACACAGTCCGAGTAGGCATGAGTTGCTTCGTCTTGACATTCAGCTTCTCCATGGTGTCACGGTACAGGATGTTGATGCTGCTCCCACCGTCTATCAGCACGCGGGAGAAACGGGGAGCGTGTCTATCCGTTGCAAGGGTGGCATCCAAAACCAACGCATAAGAGCTGGGAGACGGCATCACCTCTGGGTGGTCGGTCCTGCTCCAGCTGATAGGTTTTTTTGACCAGTGCATGTGCTCGGCCGGGTTGGCAGCAACCATGCTGACTTCTTGGTGCTCTCGGCGTTTGTTGCGCCGGTCTTCGGGCTGGCTTGTAAAGATGACATAGGCGGCATGCTCGTCGGGGATGTCATCGTGCATGGCTCTGACTGTGGGCGGAGCGGCCGGCGGCTGCGGAGCCGGAAGCAGCGGACCAGCAGGCGTAGGCGGTGCAAGCCCTTCGCCTTTGGAGATTCGGGTGAGCCAGTGGCACTTCCGGGTCATGTGGTTGGACGGCTTCGTGCCGCTGTGGAACTTGCACGGGGCGTCGAGAGTTTGTTCGTAGGAGAAGGCCGGCTGCCAAGCCGGCTTGCCCCCCTCTGCTTATTGGGTGCGGACCGCGCTTCGGGCTGCTCGTCTTCGACTGTTGCCACCTGCCTACTGGTGGAGGGCGGCACGGGGCCCTTGCGCTTGTGGTTGTTCTGGTCGGCGGTGGCGTACTTGTCCGCTATGACTAGAAGCTCGTCGAGCGTAGTCGGCTCTTCGCAGAGGAGCTTGTGCTTGAGGAGGGTGCCTTCTCGGCACCGGCAGTGAAGTATTCTATGGCTTGCACCTCGTGCACCCCTTCGCAAGAATTGCGGAGCTCGGCCCAACGCGTGAGGTAGTCGCGAGTGGACTCGGCGGGGCCTTGTATGCACAAGGAGAGTTGTCTGGGCTTGGGAGCCCGCATGTAGGTGCTGGTGAAGTTGCGGACGAAGGCTTCTATGAAGTCTAGCCAGCTGTTGATGCTGTATGGCTTGAGGCTGTTGAGCCAGGTCCGCGCCGTGCCCTGCAACATGAGGGGCACGTACTTCACGGCACCACGCCTGTTGCCGTTGGCTATGCTAACCGCCGTGGAGTAGTCGATCAACCAATCTTCCGGCTTCACGGAGCCGTTGTACTTGGGCGTGTCTCTTGGGAGCGAGAATCCTTTGGGGAAGGGCTCGTCGCGGATGCGGGGGCCGAAGCAAGGCGGGCCGACATCGTCTTCTTCTTCTAGCACCAGGGATCGCGCCAAGCGGTCGATCCGATGGCGGGGGTCGTTCTCGCCGACTCCTTCGCGGCAACCTAGCCGGCCGCTGAGAGTCGGATGCGCAACAGGCGGCGGGGTGGGATATCTCTCTCCACGGGGCCGGGGCGGAGGTGGGTTGCCCCGCCACTCCACGGCCCGGGGATGGCCTTCTCCGTCTCGCTTGATGGAGATTCGGGTTCGGCTTCGGCTGGCAGCCGGCTCTTTCTCGCGCCGCGCGCGGGTTTTGCCCGTAGTCGGCGTGCGGGACGTCACGCCGTAATCTCGGCGCGGGGGAGGGCTTTCCGCGCGGGCGTCTGCTTCGTGCCGCCGTGCGGCCGCATCGATCAGCTGCTGGATGCGTCGGGTCATGTGGGGGAGTTCTTCGGCCCCTAGCCCATCCAGCTCGTCTACGGCCGCCTGGGCGGCGCGCAGGTTCTCGAGCGGAGTGGCGTAGACTGGGCGGTCGACTCCTAGCGTATTGGCGACGACAGCGCCGCGCTGTCTGACAACGCCGGCCCCGCTGGTCCCTCCTGGGGCGGCGTGCCAAAGGCGGCGCGGTCGGCCTCGCGTCGTTGGGCTTCAGCGAGGCGTCTCATGGAAACCAACTTCCGGCCCTCCGCAAGGAGGGCAAGGCGGCGAGCTTCCAGTGCTTCAGCGTCGGCATCGGCCGGGAGGGGGATGGACAAGTCGTGGACCGCCGCGTGCAGGGCGTCGTGGTCGCTTTCGTCGGAAGCGCCGCTGTGGCCGATGACCATCACCTCGGTGGTGACAGCATCGTAGCCATCGGCCCCGGGAAGCGGGTCGTTGTAGATCGCGACGTCGGTGGGGAAAGTGTCGAGTGAGGCCGTGTCGGAGTCGACAGGCATCGTATCGGTGGAGCCAACCAACTCCAAGTCCACGGCTGGCTCGCCGGAGACGTGGAGCTGGCCGAGGAGGTTGATGAGGTGGTCGGTGCCTGCGTCCGAGGCGAGCTCGTCGGAGATCAGGGTCTTGTGAAGGGGATCGGCGAGGCTGCTCGCCGCACAGATGTTGGTGACGCCTTGTAGCGGGTCGTGGCAAGCGCCATTGGGCATGCCGGGCTGGCTACGCTCGCGGGGGAGGAAGAGGGTTCCCGTCCAGAATAGGTCTCCAGACGACGGTGCACCTGGCCCCATGGTGGGCGCCAAATGTCGGGTGGTAGGTGCGACATATGCCAACGGGTGGCTTATCATTGTGGGAGCCAATAAGATGTTGCCGGTGCCTGGAAATGGGATGAGGCGAAGACATGCACGCCGGCGAATCTTACCCAGCTTCGGGGCTCTCCGTGGAGATAACACCCCTACTGCTGCTCTACGAGGTCTCCGCACGATCACTAGATGAATAAGTAGCTACACGATGCTCCTTGAGCTATTTGGCGAGAGTAGGAAGAAGGGCAAGGCTTGCTCTCTTCTCCTCCCTACGTGGTGTCTAAAACTAGCAGGGATCGATCTCCCTTTGCATGGATGCCCCGGGGGGTTTATATAGGCCTACCCACCGGGGGTACAATGGTAATCCGGCCGAGCGCGGGGCCCAGCCTTCTGTGTCTACGCTCTCCGGCTTCTGCACCGGCTGCTGGGGCCCGCCGGCTTGTGGGTCCTGCCGGGTGCCGGCTCCTTAGTCGACAGGCAGGCCCCACTGTCCAGGGCCTTTTTGCCGGCTGGTTACTGTTGCTTAATCTTGGTGACGAGGGCTTCGCCGAGGTGGGCATGGCTACAGTGCCGCCGCCCGGCGGGCGATCGCTGTAGCCTCATCGCGTCTTGTCTCCTTAATGGGGCGTCTTCTTCGAGGGAGGTGGCAAGCCGGCTGTGGGGAGCCGGCTCTATCTTGGGCCGACTAGGGGAGGCCTGGCCTCCTTCGGATGTCTCTCTGCCCGAAGGGGCCCACCGCCCGTGGGCCGTGCCGGCGGTCCCTCGTGGTTGACATTAGGGTCATCGTGGCAACAGTGCTGCGCCGGACGGGTCATGGCCACCCATACGGCGCACTGTGCCATGCGTGCTCCAGGATTCGGGGGTGGCAGGCTTCACTGTAGCCACGCCCCGTCACATCGCCGTTATGTGGATGCAGGCTTCGAGCGTACGATCTTCACCGCTTTATGGGAGCCGGCTTCTTGGAGTCGGCCCTCTCGCGGCCGGCTTCTCAGAGCCGGCCCTCCCGCGGCGTTTCTTCATGAGGGCTGAAGTCGGGGCGCCTTCCAATAGCCGGCCTGGAGACAGCCGGCAAGGGGAAGGCGGCCCTATGTCTTGGATTCTTGAGGGCCGAATCAGCTCGTAATTTTTTCAGAAGGGCCAGGCGGAGCCGGCTAGGCTACCCATGGTTATTTACTCCGACATACTTTCTTTCTTTTTTTAATTTTTCATTCGGAGTCTCATCCCGACTTGTGGGGGAGTCATAGTCTCCATCATCCTTTCCTCACCTGGGACAATGCTCTAATAATGATGATCACCAAACTTTATTTACTTACAACTCAAGAATTACAACTCAATACTTAGAACAAAATATGACTCTATGTGAATGCCTCAGGCGGTGTACCGGGATGTGCAATGATGCATGAGTGACATGTATGAAGAAATATGAACGGTGGCTTTGCCACAAATACGATGTCAACTACATGATCATGCAAGCAATATGACAATGATGAAGCGTGTCATAATAATAGAATGGTGGAAAGTTGCATGGTAATATATCTTGGAATGGCTATGGAAATGCAATGATAGGTAGGCATGGTGGGTGTTTTGAGGAAGGTATATGGTGGGTTTATGGTACCGGCGAAAGTTGCGCGATACTAGAGAGGCTAGCAATGGTGGAAGGGTGAGAGTGCGTATAATCCATGGACACAACATTAGTCATAAAGAACTCACATACTTATTGCAAAAATCTATTAGTTATCGAAACAAAGTATTACGTGCATGCTCCTAGGGGGGTAGATTGTTTGGAAAAGACCATCGCTCGTCCCCGACTGCCACTCATAAGGAAGACAATCAATAAATAAATCATGCTCCGACTTCATTAGATAACGGTTCACCATACGTGTATGCTACGGGAATCACAAACTTCAACACAAGTATTCCTCAAATTCACAACTACTCAACTATCATGACTATAATATCACCATCTCCATATCTCAAAACAATTATCAAGTATCAAACTTATCATAGTATTTAATGCACTTATATGAAAGTTTTTATATTAAATCAAATTTCCATGTTGTTCTCAAGGAATCTCAAAATAATATAAGTGAAGCATGGGAGATCAATTATTTCCATAAAATAAAACCACCGCCGTGCGCTAAAAGATATAAGTGAAGCACTAGAGCAAAAACTATACAGCCCAAAAGATATAACTGAAGCACATAGAGTATTCTAATAAATTTCAAATCATGTGAGTCTCTCTCAAAAGGTGTGTACAGCAAGGATGATTGTGATAAACTAAAAATCAAAGACTCAACTCATACAGGACACTCCAAGCAAAAAACATATCATGTGGTGAATAAAAATATAGCTCCAAGTAAAGTTACCGATAGACGAAGACGAAAGAGGGGATGCCTTACGGGGCATCCCCAAGCTTAGGCTTTTTGGTGTCCTTGAATTTTACCTTGGGGTTCCATTGGCATCCCCAAGCTTAGGCTATTGCCACTCTTTGTTCCATAATCCATCAAATCTTTACCCAAAACTTGAAAACTTCACAACACAAAACTCAAAATAGAAAATCTTGTGAGCTCCATTAGCGAAAGAAAACAAAACAAAACTTCAAGGTAATGTAATGAAATAATTCTTGATTTATGTTGGTGTTAAACCTACTGTATTCCAACTTCTCTATGGTTTTTAAACTCTTTTACTAGCCATAGATTCATCAAAATAAGCAAACAACACATGAAAAACAGAATTTGTCAAAAACAGAACAGTCTGTAGTAATCTGTAACTAACGCAAACTTATTGAACCCTAAAAATTCTAAAATGAAGGATGGACCTGAGGAATTTATTTATTAATCATCTGAAAAAAGAATTAACTAAATAGCACTTTCTAAATAAAAATGGCAGCAATTCTCGTGAGCGCTAAAGTTTCTGTTTTTAACAGCAAGATCAAAAAGACTTTCCCCAAGTCTTCCCAATGGTTCTACTTGGCACAAACACTAATTAAACACAAAAAACACAACCAAAACAGAGTCTAAATAAATTATTTATTACTAAACAGGAGCAAAAAGCAAGGAAATAAAAATAAAATCGGGTTCCCTCCCAACAAGCGCTATCGTTTAACGCCCCTAGCTAAGCATAAAAGCAAAGATTGATCTAGGTATTGCCCTCTTTGGTAGGCAATCCATAAGTGGCTCACATAACAGATTCATATGATAATTTAACTTTATTTATAGGGAAGTGTTCCATGCCTTTATTTAATGGAAATTGGAGTTTAATATTCCCTTCCTTCATATCAATAATTGCACCAATCGTTCTAAGGAAAGGTCTACCAAGAATAATAGGACATGAAGGATTGCAATCTATGTCAAGAACAATGAAATCTACGGGCACATAGTTCCTATTTTCAACAATAAGAACATCATTAATTCTTCCCATAGGTTTCTTAATAGTGCAATCCGCAAGGTGCAAGTTTAAAGAACAATCATCAAAATCACGGAAACCTAGCAAATCACACAATGTTTTTGGAATCATGGAAACACTAGCACCCAAATCACACAAAGAATAACACTCATGGTCTTTAATTTTAATTTTTATTGTAGGTTCCCACTCATCATAAAGTTTTCTAGGGCTAGAAACTTCCAACTCAAGTTTTTCTTCATAAGACTGCATCAAAGCATCAACGATATGTTTAGTAAAAGTTTTATTTTGGCTATAAGCATGAGGAGAATTTAGCACCAATTGCAGCAAGGAAATACAATCTATCAAATAGCAATTATCATAATTAAATTCCTGGAAATCCAAAATAGTGGGTTCATTGCTATTTAAAGTTTTAACTTCTTCAATCCCTCTTTTAACAATTTTTGCATCAAGATCTAAAAACTCCGAATTTTTGGAACGCCTTCTAGGTAAAGGTGGCTCATCTTCAGTCCCATCATTATCAAGATTCATATTGCAAAACAACGATTTAATAGGAGATAGATCAATAACTTTTAGATCTTTATCTTTATTTTGATAGAAACTAGAAGAACACGCTTTCACAAAGCAATCTCTCTTAGAACGCATCCTAGCGGTTCTTTCTTTGCACTCATAAATGTAAATTCTCATGGCTTTGAGAGACTCATTAATATCATGCTTAGGTGGAATAGATATAAGTTTCAAAGAATCAACATCAAGAGAAATTCTATCAACGTTCCTAGCCAATTCATCAACTTTAAGCAATTTTCTTCAAGCAAAGCATTGAAATTATTTTGCGAATTCATAAACTCCTTAACACTAGCCTCAAATTCAGAGGGCATATTATTAAAATTTCCATAAGAGTTGTTGTAGGAATTACTAGGAAACGGCCTAGAATTAAAATTACCTCTATACACGTTATTACCAAAATTGTTCCTACCAACAAAATTCACATACATGGATTCATTATTATTATCAATCAAGGTAGACAAAGGCACATCATTAGGATCAGAGAAAACACTCTTATTAACAAACAATTTCATAAGTTCATCCATCTTTCCACTCAAAACATTAATCTCTTCAATTGCATGCACTTTTTTACTAGTAGATCTTTCGGTGTGCCATTGAGAATAATTAACCTTAATATTGTCTAGGAGTTTAGTAGCTTCTCCTAAAGTGATTTCCATAAAAGTGCCTCCCGCGGCCGAATCTAAAAGATTTCTAGAAGCAAAATTAAATCCGGAATAAAAATTCTGTATAATCATCAATATATTCAAACCGTGTGTAGGGCAATTACGTATCATAAATTTCATCCTCTCCGAAGATTGTGCAACATGTTCATGATCAAGTTGCTTAAAATTCATAATATCGTTTCTAAGAGAGATGATTTTAGTGGGAGGAAAATACTTAGAGATAAAAGTATCTTTGCACTTATTCCATGAATCAATACTAGTTTTAGGCAAAGACGAAAACCAAGCTTTAGCACGATCTCTAAGGGAAAAAGGAAATAGCTTCAATTTAACAATATCATTGTCCACATCTTTCTTATTTTGCATATCACACAAATCAACAAAGCTATTTAGATGGGTAGCGGCATCTTCACTTGGAAGACCGGCAAATTAATCTTTCATGACAAGATTCAAGAAAGAAGCATTAATTTTACAAGATTCAGTATCGATAAGAGGAGCAATAGGAGTGCTAAGAAAATCATTGTTGTTGGTATTGGTAAAGTCACACAATTTAGTATTGTCTTGAGCCATCATGACAAGCAAGCAATCCAACACAAAAGCAAACAAGAAACAAGCAAAAAGGCAAATAGAAAAAAGAGAAGGGGAACAGAAAAAGAGAGGGCGAATAAAATGAGAAGGGTGAAGTGGGGGAGAGGAAAATGAGAGGCAAATGGCAAATAATGTAATGCAAGGGATAAGAGTTTGTGATGGGTACTTGGTATGTCTTGACTTGTGCGTAGACTCCGGGAACGGTGCCAGAAATGGCTCGTTGTTGGGAGTCAAATCTTGACTTGACTTGGCGCGAATCTCCCCGGCAACGGTGCCAGTAATCCTTCTTGTTACCTCTTGAGCACTGCGTTGGTTTTCCCTTGAATAGGAAGGCGTGATGAAGTAAACTAGCGTAAGTATTTCCCTCAATTTTTCAGAACCAAGGTATCAATCCAGTAGGAGATCACGCTCGAGTCCCACGCACCTACACAAACAAATAAGAACCTCGCAACCAACACGATAAAGGGGTTGTCAATCCCTTCACGGTCACTTATGATAAAGAGAAATAAATATGCAAAGTAAAATAAACGGCAATAGAAATAACTAAGTGTTGGAAGATTCATATGATGGAAGATAGACATGAGGGGCCATAGGTTTCACTAGTGGCTTCTCTCAAGAGCATAAGTATTACGGTGGGTAAACGAATTACTGTCGAGCAATTGACAGAATTGAGCATAGTTATGAGAATATCTAGGTATGATCATGTATATAGGCATCACGTCCGCGACAAGTAGACCGAAACGATTCTGCATCTACTACTATTACTCCACACATCGACCGCTATCCAGCATGCATCTAGAGTGTTAAGTTCATAAGAATAGAGTAATGCTTTAAGTAAGATGACATGATGTAGAGGGATAAACTCATGGAATATGATATAAACCCCATATTTTTATCCTCGATGGCAACAATACAATACATGTCGTTTCCCTTTCTATCACTGGGATCGAGCACCACAAGATTGAACGCAAAGCTAAGCACTTCTCCCATTGCAAGAAAGATCAATCTAGTAGGCCAACCCAAACTGATAAACCAATCATACATAAAAGAATTCAGAGAAGATTCAAATATTGTTCATGGATAAACTGGATCATAAACCCACAATTCATCGGATCTCGACAAACACACCGCAAAAGAAGATTACACCGAATAGATCTCCAAGAAGATCGATGAGAACTTTGTATTGAGATCCAAAGAGAGTGAAGAAGCCATCTAGCTAATAACTATGGACCCGAAGGTCTGAAGTAAACTACTCACACATCACCGGAGAGGCCATGGAGTTGATGCAGAGGCCCTCCGTGATCAATGCCCCCTCCGGTGGAGCTCCGAAAAAGGCCCCAAGATGGGATCTCTCGGGCACAGAAGGTTGCGGCGGTGGAATTAGGTTTTTGTGGTGCTCCTGGATGTTTGGGGGGTACGTGGATATATATAGGAGGAAGAAGTACGTCGGTGGAGCAACGAGGGGCCCACGAGGGTGGAGGGCGTGCCCAAGGGGTAGGTGCGCCCCCTGCCTCGTGGCTTCCTAGGTTTTTTCTTGACACCTACTCCAAGTCTCCTGGATCATGTTTGTTGAGAAAATCACATTCTCGAAGGTTTCATTCCGTTTGGACTCCGTTTGATATTCCTTTTCCGCGAAACCCTAAAATAGGCAAAAAAACAACAATTTGGGTTGGGCCTCCGGTTAGTAGGTAAATCCCAAAAATGATATAAAAGTGTAAAATAAAGCCCATTAACATCCAAAATATATAATATAATAGCATGGAGCAATCAATACTTATAGATACGTTGGAGACGTATCAGGTGACGAGGCCTTGGTGCGAGCGGCCTCCTCCCGGGTCTCCATTACCCCTGTACGCCTAAGCCGGCGCTCAGGAGGGAGAGAGGATGAAGGACCGGGAGGGCGCCGTCAAGGGTCGCGACGCCGAGCTGGAGCACCTGGCGCAGGGGCAGGCCGCTGAGCGCGGCCGGCTAGAGGTGCTGGAGCAAAAGGTGTAAGCTGAAAAGGCCGAACTCGATGCCATGGTGAAGGTTCTGGCCGAGGACCGCGCGGCCTTCACGCTTCTGGAGAAGAGGTCTGGCGAGGCCCTGAAATCACTCTATGAGAAGGGCTTGGAGAAGTCGTTGGCCACCAATGAGGACAACCGGCCTAGTTGCTTCCCTACTTGGTCGAGACGCTTGAGGAAGTCGTGCGCGGCATCTGCCCCATGGCAGAGGCAGAGGCTCACGTCCTTTCTTCAGCCACGTTGACGCAGCCACCTCCATCTTCGCGATCCTTTCGCCCGCCTTGACGAGCTGCTGGAGCCCATGGCTGATGAACACTGCTCAGCCGCCGCCGCAGCCGTGTAAGGTCGGGTGGAAGCCCTGATGGAGAAGTTCAACGCCTTTGCCCCCGCGCCTTCGACCGGTGGTGCAGGTGAAGTCGACGCCACCCAGGAGGGGGCACCTCTTGAAGGTGCCGGCGGTATCGAGGGATGACTGGCTTGCGGTTCCTTTCCTGTTGAAACTTCTGCAACATGTAGCGTGCCTCGTGGAGGCGTTTAAACATGTGTTTGATATTCGGAGAATAGTATGTCTTGTAATATTTGCTTTGAGATTTTGCGATTTCCTTCCCATTTGCTTTACATTCTACGTCGGCAGAGCACGACTCCACGCATACCTCAGCCTCCGTTGGGCCGACCGGATCACTAGGACGGTCCAAGGAGTGAGGGGCTACGTGGTCAGTTAGGCTCCTGAGTCGCGATGCTCAAGAGTGCACCTAGACGCGCAAATATCTTGTGGAAAGGAGATGCAATGGTAGGTCTTGTGTTCTACGTCGGCAGGGCCCGACCCCATGCATACCTCAACCGCCGTTGGACCGACCAGAGAACAGGACGGACCCAAGGAGTGAGGGGCTACCGGACCAGTTAGGCTCCTGAGTCGCGATGCTCAGGAGTCCCCCTTGACGTGCAAACACCCTTCATACCTTCGCCCTTGCCGAGGCTCGGGAGGGGCGCGCGACGACCGGGTCCGAGGGACCTGGCGGGGTGGCATATGATTGGGCGTTACCCGAGCGCAGCCCCTGTGCCCAGCCCCCTCGCGCGGCTCTCCCGAAGGGAGGCGTTTTGTTGAGGCCAAACACCGAGCCCGGAGGCTCCCTGAGGTTGATACGGCCGTGAGGACGCCCTCAATTGTTTATCACCAGGACGGACCATGGCGCTTCTACACTTGCACGGGCATAGCCGATCCTCGGCAGTGTCGACTGCCAGCGCAAAGCATGGTGCCTCCACTAGTACGTGGGAGGGGACTGCCTACTACGGAGAGCCCCCGTAGGGTGTACAACCCCGCCCTCACACGTGGCTTGCACGGCAGGGATAGACGACGTGTGTCTGGGCACTCGTGAGCCAGCGCGGGACTCACGAGGCCCTACCTCAAGGCGGGTTGCGCCTGGTCTTGATTCTTGTTCGGTGTGTTGGTCCTGCGAGGTGGTCAGATGATAATCCCCATGTGCAGGGAATCATCGTAGCAATTTCCAAAGGTTGAAGTGATAAGTATGTAGTGTCGAACCCACAAGGAGCTAAAGGTAAGATCAATATTCTCTCAAGCCTTATCTGCCACTGATACGACTCTACGTACACCGAACGCTTGCTTCCAACTAGAAACGAGGAATAAAATTACGTTGTGGGTATGAAGTGGATAACTATGTATGATATTGGAGAGCTAAAATATGAAAGTAGGTTTTGTTATCATAAAGTTAGAATATATTACTAAGTATATAAATAGCGAGTGTGGAATAATGGTGGATCGGTGTGCGGAATTGTCCTAGGCAATTGTTGGCAAGACAGGTAATCACTATGCAGTTTCATATGAGGGAGAGGCATAAGCTAACATACTTTCTCTACTTGGATCCTATGCACTTATCACTGGAACTCTAGAAAGCATCCGCAACTACTAAAGATCATTAAGGTAAAACCCAACCGTAGCATTAAAGCATCAAGTCCTAGTTATTCCCATACGCAACAACCCCCTTACTCGGATTTGTGTTTCAGTCACTCACCAACCCACTATAAGCGAATCATGAACGTATTACAACACCCTACAGTGGGAATCCCTCACGCTTGCGCGACACAGAGGGCACCATAAGACAGCACCAAAATAAAACATACAACTCGTACCAATCTAGATCATCAATTAACCCAAAGACAAAAGATATCTACTCAAAACATCATTGGATCATAATATGTGGCATAAAGCACCATGTTCAAGTAGGGATTACAACGGGGTGCGGGAGAGTGGACCGCGTAAAATAGATGAGGATGGTGATGTTGATAAAGACGATCACCGCAGTGATGATTCCCCTCCCGATGGCACTACGGTCCCACCGAGAGAGAGGAGGAGAGGTTCTCCCCCTTGTGCTTCCTCCTCCATGGCCTCCCCCCTAGATGGGGAGAGGTTCTTCCTCTGGTCCTTGGCCATCATGGTGATGATGGCCCCTCCGGGATCCTCCTCCATGCCCTCGGGTGATGATGGCCCCCTCCGACAGGGTGCCATAGAGGGCCTAGATTGGTTTTTGGTGGCTACAGAGGCTTCTGGAAGCGGAACTCCCGATCTAGGTTATTTTCTGGAGGTTTCTGTATTTATAGGAATTTTTGGCATCGGTCTCACATCAAGGAGGTGCCCAAGTTGTCCACGAGGCAGGCCCACGTGCCTGGGGGCGGGGTGGGCACACCCCCACCCTCGTGGACGCCCCGGGACTCTTCTGGCCCAACTCTTTTACTCCGGGGTATTCTTTTGGTCCATAAAAAATCATCAAAAATTGGCATGTCAATTGGACTCTGTTTGATATTCCTTTTCTGTAAAACTCAAAAACAAGGAAAAAACAAAAACTGGCACTGGGCTCTAGGTTAATAGGTTAGTCCCAAAAATCATATAAAATAGCATATAAATGCATATAAAACATCCCAGGTTGATAATATAATAGCATGAATACTTCATAAATTATAGATACATTGGAGACGTATCAGCATCACCAAGCTTTATTCCTGCTCGTCCTCGAGTAGGTAAATGATAAAAGAAATAATTTATGAAGTGTGAATGCTAGCAAGTGCATAAGTTTCATCAATAATGTCGGTATTCTAGGAACGGGGGTCCCCAGACTTGCCTACCTGCGGCCCACGGCGTGGCTAAGCCAGCAGGCCGTACGACCCATCTTCATCAATAAGGCATCCAAGACCCTCGCGAGACAGACGGTGCAAAACCTTCTCTGGAGTAGCCTAGCCAGGAAGGCTCATGATGAGCCCAGATCTCAAGGCGGGGCAAACCTCATGAGGCCCTCGTGACGTGAGCCATGACGCACGATACCAGGCGGGCGCCAGCGCGCACAACGTCCTTATTTCCTCGTTGTTGCTAAGGAGGCTAGCGCAGGCGAAGAGTACCGAGGAATTAGATAAAGGTTGCCATATTGGTGCAACAAGACCAAGACCAGGAGGACGACAAGACGGAGGTCATCGTGGAGCCCAAGACGGCATCACCGCCAGAGCTTTTCGTAGGCGAAGACCAGTTTTATCAGGATAGCTTGTACCAGTTGTGCCCCTTCAAATATGCCCGCTGTTGTTGGGTCCCTTCTCGCTCGATATTTGGGAAGAGGACCATGGCCTATATAAGTAGAGCTAGCCACCATAGTAGAGGAATCTCATCTTAGCTTGATCCAACCCGATCGAGAGCCTACTCACAAGAACACCTCAACCTGAGGAGGCTGTTCTTCCCTTGTACTGTTCATCATCTGCCCTAGAGGCAATCCACCAGCACACTGGAGTAGGGTATTACACCACAACGATAGCCCAAACCAGTATAAACCTCGTGTCTTTCTGTGTTGCGAGTTGTCGAGTTCCTCCGCGAGATCTTAGCGAGCTAGGGCATAGATCGGTAGGAAGGAAAGACTTTGCGCGCACCCCAGTGTTTGAACATTGAGGGTTTGCCGGAACCCCACATCCGACATCTGGCGCGCCAGGTAGGGGTGCAACGGAGCTCCACTTCCACCAGCCAGCTCGTCGATGCTCCTTAGCCATGATGTCCGGCGACTCAAGGGCCGGCCCGACCATTGTGCAGCCCGGCCAGCCCGGGCAGCGCCGCCTGCCCATGAAGGTCTCGACCCCGCACTCCAGGCAGCACGGGCGCCCAAACTCCGCCAGGCGCGGGCAGCACGGCCAGGCGTCGTCCACCCTCACCCCACGGCATGTACGGGCCGCCGCAAGAGCGGGGAGCCATGCTGCAGCAACGGCGCCGCACTCACGGCGGGAGCAAGCAAACATGCGGGCAGCACTCACCGTGGCTAGGGAGGTGCTACGGTGTAGGTTGATGGAAAGCGGTCGGGACACACTGCTAGAGCGTGTTGCCGAGCTGCTGGATGCAGTGGCATCGGGAGCAGCACCCTTTTACTATCGACTTCCTCCCTAGGCCACTGCAGGGCTGAGCGGCGAACCTCACCACATCCGCACGCGGTGGGCGCTGGTGCAAGCGTCACCCCCACGGTCCCAGTCAGATGCTGTGCTTTCATTCCCAGGGCGCCACCATGGGCCGAGCAACATGGAGCATGGGGCACCACGGTGAGGTGTTTGGGGTGACTGCCCTGGAAGCCTACGTGCACCGCATGATGGACCAAGGGTACGCACCAGAGGATGACCCTGGCTCATTCATTGGAGAAGATTGGGGAGAGGGGGCGCTAGGAGTCGGAGCCTTCCAAGAACCAACGGAGAACCACAACAATCACACCGACAACGGCATCTACAGGGTACTGCTAATTTCTCAAGAACAGGCTTATGCTAACCATGGGCTGCAGATGAATCAGGTTGCAGCGTTGATCGACGACCCTGGCATGGCGGCACCCGTTCCAACAAGGGAGACACGCTCGGGGACGCCGGGGGAGAGCCAGGAACAAGGTCCCTCCCCAAGGCACGCGAAACCAGGGGACACTCGGAGGTAGGCCCTCTCCCGGGGTGGCTTCGACAACACTTCCCCCAGCAAAGGACTCGTGGTCGCCGAGGGAACCGCTGGCGTCCAGTTTCCCTCTTTTGTGTCGTTCTGGTGACCAGTCGGCTCAAAGGAGGTCGAGGGTGGCGCAAGGTGGGGCCCTCGTCTGGCGATACGAAGCAAGGCCGGTACCTGTGAAGAAGGCCCGGTGCCTGTGAAGCTCGCCGCCCGTGACACTCTCACATAATAATGAGTTGGGGCTGTACACCCCCCGGAGTCTCAGGAGCACCGACCTCAGGCCCTGGGGCTCCCTCCCACGCCTAGTGGCAGCACTTAGCTCCGCGCTGCTGAGAAGACTTGAAGACCCAAAGACTAGACTAGGTGTCGGACACGGCCTTTTGCTTTGGATCTCTCTTTCTGTGGCTTTTCTTTCTGTATCTGGACTTATGTTGAAGATGAATTTTTATCGATGCGCGCGGGGGGTGCCTTTTCTCGTTCGAGCCGTTTCTTTCCTTCTGGATCTCGTTTGGTTTGGGACTCATGTCCATCGCCTTTCCCTCGCAAAGCTCCTCGTGAGCCAGACCGCGCAAAGCGCACGCTCGTCAAGCACGCGCTAGCACTGCGCCTGGTGCTCACCTCTTACGGGGCCCCCTCAAACGGGGCGATAACTCCGCAGGATTCTCAGGAACTCGTCGCCTCGCGACCCAGCCCTAAGCTAGCGCTATCTAAGGTAAACCACATCGGGGAGCTCACCCCCAGCTTCATGAGCTCACGAGGACACATACCCACATCGCATAGGAAAGTAAAAACTGCAATTTGCTTACATGAGGGGCTCCCCCTCTCAAAATACTCTTACAAAGTCTTCCAAGGGCCACGCCCGAGTTTTGCGTGCAGGATGAAACAACAGGCAAACATGGGATCAGCCAGAGATATCAATCACTACATCACCCGCGGACGCGTCACTCACGTCATCGTCATCTTCGTCGGTATCGCCGCCGCTGTCGGCGACGCCCCCGTTACCGTCATTGACCACGTCACCTTCATCTGTGGCGACCACCACCGCGTCATCCTCTGAGGTGAAGGCCCTGACCAATGCATCGACATGGTCCTCTACGCAACGCACCAAGTCGCCCCGGACGGCCGTGGGTACGGGGGCAATGGCGGCGTCGAAGTCGAAGTTGGGGTCGGCATTCAGAAGGTGGCTGAAGACACGGGAGAAGGCGCGCTGAAGCAGACCCCGACCCCTCTCCTCCACCAGTTGTCGAGCCCTGGCAGATTGAGCCTCCAGGCGCGTCACCACCTCGGTGAATAAGGTTAGGTGGCTCGCGTAGTCATTCGTGTGAGGGGTCGGGGCGTTTTCGTCGCAGATGTAACCTAGGGCGGTGTTGGCCTTGTTCCGAAGGTGTTAAAGCATAGGAGCATGCTCGCGCTACAGCATTCATTGTTGGAGCACTTCCTCCATGTTTTGCCGTGCGACGGCCTCGGCGTCGTCAACTCGTCTCCAAAGGGAAAGCAGCTCGGCGCGGGCGGAGGCCAAGTCCACCTACGCCGTAACCATGGCGGCGGCTGTGGCCTCCACACGCCTCTCGGCCT
Organism: Triticum aestivum; assembly: GCF_018294505.1. NCBI lineage: Eukaryota > Viridiplantae > Streptophyta > Magnoliopsida > Poales > Poaceae > Triticum > Triticum aestivum. The sequence continues at coordinate 389,255,196 of NC_057803.1, read as the reverse complement.
CGTCCAACTTGGGCCTGAGGGCGGTGGCCTTGACCGCACCCTCTAGACCGGTGAGCTTCGGCTTCAAGTCATACATGCCCTCCAGATCTGCGCGAACCTCGGCCACCCGGCGATTGATCTCCTCCTCAACTCCGGCCTCGCGGGCCCCGATGGCATTTTCTGCTTGAGCGACCTGACATCCCTTGTCTCCAGTCGCTCGAGCTCGAGGCTGCGCTCCACGGCTTCCAGGGCTAGCGTCTCCTCGCGCTGCCGGACCTCCTCTTCCTTTGCAGGCGTCCCCCTCAGCGATGCAAAAGCGGCCCCGCGCACCTCCACCTGCTGCTCAAGTGACGCACTCCAGGCCTAAAGCCCCCACACGCGCTCCTCCGCAGCCTCGCGGCGACGATCGGCCTCACGAGCTTCTTCCAAAGTTCGCGAGCGGGCCTCATTGGCAATCTTGAGGGACACCGCGGCCTTCGCGTTCTTGAGGTCGTGTTGATAGCGACCAAGGTTGATGGCCATTCGCAGCTTGCGCCGCTCCTCCACCAACCGAAGACCTTCAGCCTCAAGACGCGAGTCGACACCAGCAAGCTCTTCACCAAGGCGGCTCATCGCGCCCATCGCCTCCTGGAAGAGCTCGTGTCGGACTATGTTGCGCCCGCGCTCAAGCTCGAACGCTCTACCCACCTCGTCCTCCACCTCGAGGATGGCGGGTGGAGCATCAAGTGGCGCGCCAACCTCCCGGTTGGGGGCAGGGGGCTGGCGCCGTGCCTGATGTCAGCCCATCCTCGCAAGGAACCCAAGCTGATCGAGGCTCACTGCTTGAAGAGGAACCGAAGACCGAGGTCAGCCAGTGACTGCTCATGAGCAGAGGAGGAGTCTTGGGCACACCCGCCAAGCTCAACGCCAGACCGTGGGTGAGGGGCGGCCAAACCACAGACTCAGCATGCCCCGAAGGCGGGGACGCTCCTCCGCCCGACGCTGCTCCAGGGGCGGCATGTAGGCCAGGAACGCTCAATGCCGACGGGGGAGTTGATGAAGGAGGAGGCCGCCTCTCGGAAGACGCAACAGCTTCAGCAGAAGGAGCCCTAGAGGACAGGCGTCAGGATAAGAAGACCACACACAAAAGCCACGGCAACAAGGTACTTACGCGTCAATAGCGATGTACTTCTGTTGCTTCAACGACCCAAAGATGTTGCTGCCGCTGGGGGATCCCTTCCTCTTGCGGAGCTCCCCGAAGTCCACACAAAGGCGACCGAAGTGCTGGACGTGACTGCCGGTGCGCGGCAGAACCCAAGCAGGAGGGATGGCCTGAGGGGAGCCCGGCTGAGGCGAACAGCCTAGCTCCTTCCAACCGCGACCTCCTGAGGCTCCTGGAGCCTCAGCTTCGGGAGCCGCATGCCGCATCTCCTCGGCAGCCGACGCCTCAGGAGGGGCGTCGCAGGCCCCCCAGGACGATGCCCCTGGATCACCACCCGACATGTGCTCCTCAGCACCTGAGCCGCCGGCCCCCGTCGTAGCTCGCTCCCCCGCACCGTCACCTAGGGCGAGCCCGGCACCGGGGGCGAAGAAGGGGACCATGATGACAGGGTTCTCGCGGAGCCCCACCAAGCCGACTGGGCGCAGCCCCCACTCATCAAAGGAAGGCATGTTCGCGGCAAATGTGACTTTGTTCTCGCAGCGGTACAACATGCAGCTGTTCCTGGGCATCTCGTCTAGCAGAGGGACACCTGATAGGACCGTGAGCACTGTCTGCCACACAGCAAGAGGAAGCCCTCCTCCTGAAACCTCATGTTGTCCTGTCTGCTGAGCAAGTCCCACATCGGGCGAGAATGGCGCTGGAGTGGAGCAACTCGACTCCTGATGAACTCCCTCACCACCATGGACGCAGTCACGCCAAGGTCCTTCAACCACATCAGCCTGGCCCAGACGGGGGCATGGCAGGGGCTCGTGAGCTTCTGATGACCCCAACCGGAGTTTGGAATAGCAGGCCCCACCGCAGCTTGGAGCAGAGGGTTGAGCACGCCTGCGTCAACAAACACCCATCGCGTATGGAACTCGCTCATGGATGAAGGGAGCTCGAAGTTGATCCCCATGCTTGTCGTCGCAACCACGGCCTGGAAACCCACACACCCTGAGCTCTGCCGGGGACCGGAGAGATGCAACGAGAAGAATTGGCTGAGGAGGGCCATGGAGGGGGCGATGCCCACCATGGCCTCGCACATGAAGGCGAAGATGGCGAGAAGGGTCACAACCTGAGGATCGAGATGGAGCATGTGGATCTGATAGTGCTCGAGCACCGCGTTGAAGAAGGCGGAGGAGGGAGGAATCAGGCCAGCCCAGAGGGCATCAATGAAGATCGGAACCTCGGTAACTGCCCGAGCCATGCTGGTCCGAGATGCGGGCCAAGCCTGCGTCTCTCCCCACTCGTTGAAACTGGAGGCAAGCATGGGGCGCACCTTGTCCATGGCCTCGTCGTTGAGCACCCGAGGCCGGCCGAGCGCCGGCTCGAAGGATGGAGGCGCAGTTGGCGAGGACAGAGGTTTCTTCCCCTTTTCAGCTTGTTTTGGCGCCATGGCAGTGAAGCGGGTGGAGCACATGTCGGCTTGACAAGGCGGAGCAGGGCGTCGAGGCAGCAAGGAGATTCGAAGAGCCGGGCGTGGCAAAGGAAGAATAATTGTGTAAAAGGCGGGGCCGCATAGCCAGGCGGATTCAAGGGCAGCGTGGGGAAGCGGAGACGCCCACGTCCAATCAACCACCACATGCCAATCGAGGCCGCATGCTTTTGGGGCCCGCGGCGCTCCGTACTTGGCCCTTGGCTTCGCCGCGAAGTCAAGCCCGAGCGCACCTTGGGCCCGGGGGCTACTGTCAGTGTTCAGGGAACAGGGGTCCCCAGACTTGCCTGCCTGCGGCCCACGGCGTGGCTAAGCCAGCAGAGTCCAAGCCTCGCGAGGCAGACGGCGCAAGACCTCTCGTGGAGTAGCCTAGCCAGGAAGGCTCACGAGGAGCGGAGATATCAAGGCGGGGCAAACCTCACGAGGCCCTCGTGACGTGAGCCATGACGCACGATACCAGGCGGGCGCCAGGCGGGCGCCGGCGCGCACAGCATCCTTATTTCCTCTTTGGTGCTAAGGAGGCCAGCGCAGGCGAAGAGTACCGAGGCATCAGACAAAGGTTGCTATATTGGTGCAACAAGACCAAGACCAGGAAAACCACAAGACGGAGGTCATCGTGGAGCCCAAGACGGCGTCACCGCCAGAGCTTTTCGCAGGCGAAGACCACTTTTGTCAGGATAGCTTGTACTAGTTGTCTCCCTTAAAATTTGCACGTCGTTGTTGGCTCCCTTCTCGCTCGATATTCGGGAAGAGGATCAGGGCCTATATAAGTAGAGCTAGCCACCATAGTAGAGGCATCTCATCTTAGCTTGATCCAACCCGATCGAGAGCCTACTCACAAGAAAACCTCAACCTCAGGAGGTTGTTCTTCCCTTGTACTATTCATCATCTGCCCTAGAGGCAATCCACCACCACACTATAGAAGGGTATTACACCACAACGGTGGCCAAAACCAGTATAAACCTCGTGTATTTCTGTGTTGCGATTCGACGAGTTCGTCCGCGAGATCCTAGTGAGCTAGGGTGTAGATCGGTAGGAAGGAAAGACTTCGCGCGCACCCTAGTGTTCGAACCTTAAGGGTTTGCCGGAACCCCACATCAGACAAATAATAGATCCAATCACTTTTTCTAGCATCATTATATATCATAACTGTAGCTCATTTTCATAAAACTTTTAATGATCAAGTAACAAGCTATTCACATGTTAAAGTATAGATCATAAACTTTCTTGAAACTAACAAACTATATTCTCAGTTATCAAACAATTGCAATTCATCTTATTTTCAGGAATGGTCTATGTCAGAGCTTTGATTTAGCTTACTCCACATACTCAACTATCATTTAATCTTTCACAATTGCTAACACTCACATGATATTTATGGGTTCAAAGTTTTAATCGGACACAGAGAAAGATAGGGGCATATAGATTCGCCTCCCAACCTTTTACCTCAAGGGTAATGTCAACAATAATAGTTCGTGATAACTTACATCCAATTGGATATGTATATCAGGATCTTTCCAACACAATGTGCTTGCCAAAGGATAAAATGTAAAAAGGGAAGGTGAAGATCACCATGACTCTTGCATAAGGTAGAAGATAAAAGTAAAAGATATGCCCTTCGCTGAGGGAAGCAGAGGTTGTCATGCGCTTTTATGGTTGGATGCACAAAATCTTAATGCAAAAGAACGTCACTTTATATTGCCACTTGTGATATGGATCTTTATTATGCATTCCGTCGCTTTTATTTCTTCCACATCACATGATCGTATAAATCTTATTTTCTCCACATTAATAGATAATACATATTTAGAGGGTATTTTTTATTGCATGCACCAATGACAATTTACTTGAAGGATCTTACTCAATCCATAAGTAGGTATGGTGGACTCTCATGGCAAAACTGGTTTAAGGAATATTTGGAAGCACAAGTAGTATCTCTACTTGGATTAAAGAATTTGGCTAGCATGAGGGGGAAAACCAAGCTCAACATGTTGGATGATCCAAGACAATATACTTTATTTCAGATATAAGAAAACATAACCCATTATGTTGTCTTCGTTGTCCTACATCAACCTTTTAGCATGTCATATTTTAATGAGTGCTCACAATTACAAAAGATGTCCAAGATAGTATATTTATATGTGAAATCTCTCTTCCTTCAATATTCTTTCATGAATTGTTCAAGTGACCAATTCTATGTTTGCTAACTTTCAATAAGTTTACTAACAATACTTATTATGTGTGAAGTCATTACTCCCCATGGTATAAGCATATGAAACATATAAATTGATATTTATGATATTCAATTCATTCAACCATTTACTCATAGGATATATGTGAAGCACATGAGTAAATGACAAACTACTCCAAAACGATATGAGTGAAGGACACTGAGTAGTCAAATAATTAACTAGCCATGGGAGGATTCTTTTTCATTTAAAATTTCAGATCCAATGATTTTATTCAAACAGCAAGTAAAATTTAAAATATGCTCCAAGAAAAACACATATCAAGTGACGAAGAAAAATATAGCTCCGAGTAAGGTATACCGATAGTTTTTGAAGACGAAAGAGGGGATGCCTTCCGGGGCATCCCCAAGCTTAGTCTGTGGAATATTCCTTGAATATTACCTTGGGGTGCCTTGGGCATACCCAAGCTTAGGGTCTTTCCACTCCTTATTCTCCTCATATTGATATCTCACCCAAAGCATGAAACTTCAATCACACAAAACTTAATGGAACTTCGTGATACAGGTTAGTAAGATAAAGAGTAAACCATTCACTTTGGTACTGTCAAAGACAAGAATCATAATTATTCTCACACAATTCCTACTATACCATATCATTTCTACAATTTATATTGAGAAATATAAGTCATAGAAACTAGAAAACAAGCAAACTATGCAATGAAAACAGAATCTGTCAGAAACAGAACAGTCTGTAATGATCTGAACACTAACCATACTTCTGCTACTCAGAAAATTATGAAATAAATTGGTGGACGTGAGGAATTTGTCTATTAATCTTCTTCAAAAATAATCAGCACCAAAGCACTCTTCTGTAAAAAATGGCAGCTAATCTCGTGAGCGCAAAGTTTCTGTTTTTGACACCAATATCACATTAACTTTCACCCAAGTCTTCCCAAAGGTCTTACTTGGCACTTTATTTAAGCAAAATCTATAAAACATGATTAATACAGTATCTTAATCCTGTAAACACACAAAAACAGTAAGGGTAAATATTGGGTTGTCTCCCAACAAGCGCTTTTCTTTAATGCCTTTTAGCTAGGCATAATGATTTCAATGATGCTCACATAAAAGATAAGAATTGAAACATAAAGAGAGCATCATGAAGGATATGGCTAGCACATTTAAACCTAACCCACTTCCTATGCCTATGTATTTTGTGAGCATAGAATTTATAGGAACAAGAATCATCTAGCACAGTAAGGAAAAACTAGTATAACTTCAAAACTTTAAGCATATAGAGAGGAAACTTGATATTATTGCAACCCTACGATCATGTATTCGTCCCTCATAATAATTTTCAGTAGCATCATGAATGATTTCAACAATATTACCATCACATAAAGCATTCTTTTCATGATCTATGAGCAGAGAAATTTTACTACTCTCCACATAACCAAAATTCTCCTCATTCGGAATGGCGGGATCACTAGTTGCTAAAGTTGACACTCTTCCAAACCCGCTTTACATGATAGTATTATTCATACTCCAAAAGATATAAGTGAAGTTCATGGAGTGTTCTTCAATTAATATAGACTAACCAATATCTAAACTCAAAATATATAAGTGAAGCACACGAAGCATTATGTAAAGCCATTCTCAAAAGATTTAAGTGAACCTCAAAGAGCAATTCTATAAGATAATACTTAGAAGATTTAAGTGAAGCACATGAAGTATTCTATAAATTTATGGAGGGACATCTCATACTAGCATGGTCCTTAAAGAAAAACACAAAGGACACAAATGATGTGAACAAGACAAAAACCGAGGTGTACCGATAATTTGTTGAAGAAGAAGGATGGGATAACAACCGGGGCACCCCCAAGCTTAGATGCTTGAGTATCCTTAGAATATTTACTTGGAGTCTTGGGCATCCCCAAGATTGAGCTCTTTCCTCTCTTTATTCTTATCACATCGGTAACTCCTCGTTCTTCGAACACTTCATCCACATAAAACTTTAACAAAAACTTTGTGAGATCCATTAGTATAATAAAGCAAATCACAACCTTTAGGTACTGTTGTGAACTTGCTCTAAATTCATATTGGTGTAATATCTACTATATTCCAACTCATCCATGGTTCATACCCTCTGATACTACTCATAGATTCTTCAAAATAAGCAAACAACACATAGAAAACAGAATCTGTCTAAAACAGGACAGTCTGTAGTAATCTGGAGGTTTAGTAAACTTCTATAACTCCCAACATTATGAAATAAATTTAAAAATTTGACCAACTTATACATAAGTAATGTGCAAAAAGTTTCAGACCCATTTGACTTCCCAGTAAAAATGTAAAATCATGCGCTACAGCCAAATTTTATGTTTTTGTTCTGCACATAGTAAACAAGCAATCTAATCATTCTAAAACCAAAGCTTGGCACATTATTTTTATAATACAATGGATATATGAGGGGATAATTATTTAAAGAGAAACTTCCATGAAAGATTCTACATTGTTTCCGTGAGCATGAACACGAGTGCTCAAGGTGGACCCTCACTTCTTTAATGCATAACTTTCCAATCACTTCTCTTTTTGAAAAACTTTTTACGCATGAAAGGCAACTAATTTTGTTTGTATTTTCAAAAACAAAATTGTATGTTTCACCCACAACTAAATAGAAACAAAAAAGCAAATACAAAATCTATTTGGTGAAGAAAGCAAACAAGCACACACAAGAATATCAACCCCACGCTATTGCTCCCCGGCAATGGCGCCAGAAAAGAGCTTGATAATCCCCAAGTGCAGGGAATCATCGTAGCAATTTTCAAAGGTGGAAGTGATAAGTATGGAGTGTCCAACCCACAAGGAGCGGAAGGTAAGATCAATATTCTCTCAAGCCCTATCTGCCACTAATACGACTCTACGTACACCGAACGTTTGCTTCCAACAAGAAACGAGGAACAAAACTATGTTGTGGGTATGAAGTGGATAACTTTGTATGATATAGGAGAGCTAAAATATGAAAGTAGGTAATGTTATCATAAAGTTAGAATATATTAATAAGTATTATAAATAGCGAGTGTGGAATAATGGTGGATCGGTCTGCGAAATTGTCCTAGGCAATTCTTAACAAGACCGGTAATCACTATCATAGTTTCATATGAGGGAGAGGCTTAAGCTAACATACTTTGTCTACTTGGATCAAATGCACTTATGATTGGAACTGTATCAAGCATCCACAAGTACTAAAGATCATTAAGGTAAAACTCAACCATAGCATTAAAGCATCAAGTCCTCTTTATTCCCATACGCAACAACCCCCTTACTCGGGTTTGTGTTTTAGTCACTCACCAACCCACTATAAGTGAATCGTGAACATATGGCAACACCCTACAGCGGGAATACCTCATGCTTGGGTGACATGGAGGGCACCATAAGACAACACCAAAATAAAACATACAACTCGTACCAATCTAGATCATCAATCAACCCAAAGACAAAAGATATCTACTAAAAACATCATAGGATGGCAACACATTATTGGATCATAATATGTGTCATAAAGCACCATGTTCAAGTAGGGATTACAGCGGGGTGTGGGAGAGTGGACCGCGTAAAAGAGATGAGGATGGTGATGATGATGGTGATGTTGATGAAGACGATCACAACAGCGATGATTCCCCTCCCGATGGCACTCCAGTTCCATCGAGAGAGAGGAGGAGAGGTTCTCCCCCTTGTGCTTCCTCCTCCATGGCCTCCCCTGGATGGGGAGAGGTTCCTCCTCTGGTCCTTGGCCTTCATGGTGATGATGTTCCCTCCGGGATCCACCTCCGTATCCTCCGGTGATGATGGCCCCCTCCGGCTGGGTGCCAGACAGGGCCTAGATTGGTTTTTGGTGGCTACGGAGGCTTCTGGCGGTGGAACTCTCGATCTAGGTTATTTTCTGGAGGTTTTTGTGTTTATAGGAATTTTTGGCGTCGGTCTCACGTCAAGGAGGTGCCCGAGTCGTCCACATGGCAGGCCCACGTGCCTGGGGGGCGCCCCCACCCTCATGGACGCCCCGGAACTCTTCTGGCCCAACTCTATTACTCCGGGGTCTTCTTTTGGTCCATAAAAATCGTCAAAAATTGGCACGTAAATTGGACTCCGTTTGATATTCATTTTCTGTAAAACTCAAAAACAAGGAAAAAACAGAAACTAACACTAGGCTCTAGGTTAATTGGTTAGTCCCAAAATCATATAAAATAGCATATAAATGCATATAAAACATCCAAGGTTGATAATATAATAGCATGAATACTTCATAAATTATAGATACGTTGGAGACGTATCATCAAACAACCTGCGTCAAACGAATCTCCTGAGGTTATCTCATGAGAAAGCCAAGCACCAACGGCCCCAGGAGGTGACGTGAACGGAACCGGCCCGCCAGAAAGAGCTCAGCAGTTGGATTTATCGAGGTTGCAGGTACGGGCCCGAGCACAAACGCCGTGCCCAACCCTCTCATGCGAAGGGTCCTGAAGAAAGACGACCCGTGCGCGGCTCCCGCGGTGGGAAACAATCAAGCAGGTGATAATCATAGAAAGCTTAAGCATGGAAGGCAAACTAGCTTAGGTATGTGCATGAATGATACATGCCATTGGGTCCGCCCCGAGCGGCCTGGGGATGATGCAGCCCGAGCGGCGCCCCCAGCAAGGTAAGCTAAAGGCATAAAAAAGAAGGGATACATGCCACAGGGACGGACCCACGCAGCCTGGGAGTAATGCAGCCGCCTGGGCGCTCCCAGCTAAATGAACTTGGAAAATGTCACCTGGTTCCGTTGATGAAGGGGTGTCAAGGCAGCTGAAGGTACGCGGCGAAGGGGTTGCCCCTCACGAGCCATCCGGGGTCCTGAGCCTCGGGAGGACCTGGGGGTCCAGGTGGTTCCTTGAGGACCGTCGCCATCTCCGCCAGGACTGCGTGGTGCCTGGCCTCCTGACCCGCCATGACGCTCCGCAGGTTGTGCTGGAAGGCAGCAGCCACGCTCGGAAGGCCGAACGGCATACGAACGTAGCTGTGAGGTGGACCTTCACAACGCCCGACACTCGAAGGCCAGAAGCGCTCCTGAGATGCGGCTCGGTTGAGCCCTGGTATGTCGATGCAGACGCGCAGCTTACCACCCTTGCCTGGGTGGGGAGCAACGCCAGGTGGGCTGCGATCGCCGCGTATTGCTCTTGCTTCCTGAAGCTCCTGAGATACCGTGGTGATGAACTCCTGAGCGCCGGGTGCTCCTTGCCCAGTGTCCTCCTGAGGGAGATGTGCCGTGAAACACACCTCCAAGTGGTGCCCGAGCGCATCCCTCGTGACGTTGGCAACGTCTGAGGCCCTCCAGAAGAGAGCCCCCGAGCCCTGCCCGAGGAGGGCGCCAGGCGCACCTTCCTATGCGACAGAGGGAGGCGCCCCAGGTGCGGGCGCTGTCCTAACGAGGTGCCACTTGCGGCACTGCCCTCCTGAGGTCCGGCACAGAGTAGCTGCTTCTTCTTCTTGGGGACAACCTCAGGAGGGTATCGAGATGCATTGTTGCTGGAGTCTTCGATTGACGCTGCTTGGAAGGCGTGCTCGAGGGAGCACACCGTGTCTCTTTCTTTGCAGGGGACTATGATGATCCCGCCGCTTCCTGGCATCTTGAGGACGTTGTAGCCATGGTGCGTCACAGCCATGAACTTGGCCAGGGCTGGATACCCGAGGATGGCATTGTATGGCAGACGGCTGTGGGCGAAGTAGAAGTCGATGAGCTCGGTGCGGTAGTTGTCGCGCTGTTCGAAGGTGGCGGGGAGGCGGACCTGCCCGGTCGGGGTGTTGGAGCTGTCGGTCACTCTTGAGAAAGGCTTGGTGGGCTGAAGCTAATCATACTGCACTTGGAAGTTGTCAAACGTGTCGATGGACAGGACGTTGATCCCTACGCCGCCATCGATGAGAGTCTTGGTGACTTGCACGTTGCTAATAACTGGTGAACAGAGCATCGGGAGGGCGCCGGTGGTAGCCGCGCACTTGAGCTGATCTGTCGAGCTGAACGTGATGGTGCACTTGGACCATCTGAGCGGGCGCGTGGCCTCAAGCTTGGGGAGGACTACATTCACTTCAGAGTGAACCATTTGAAGATATGCTATGAGGCTGGGGCTTGAGCTCCGCCCAAGATGCAGGCGATGGCATGCACCTCCTAGAAGCCCGCAGCCCCTCGTCCTGATGGTGGTCGTCATTCCTTCTTAGTGGTGGCGGTAGTGGAGGGAGACCGACATTGCCCTGAGGACGATCCTCATAAGGCTGATCCCTCTAGGCGCCCTCGCGAGACTGATCCTGCCAGCGGTCCTCACAAGGCCAGTCGCGCCACTCCTGGCGCAGGCCACGGTCATCCCAGCGTCCGCCACCACATCCTCCTCCTCGGCCGTAGCCCCGGTCGTTGCGCCCCGAGCGTCCTTCTCGAATGGATCTGAGCTCTTGACAGTCGCTGGTGTTGTGGCTATGCAGGTTAGGGAAGGCGCAGAACGGTTGGCTGCTCTTGGATGACTCGGGCAGGTCCTTGCCGCGCTTTGTGTCTGGCTCCGCTGCGAGCACGGCTTCTCCCTTGCGCTTCACGTCTTTGGCCTTGGCTTTCTTCTCCTCTGGGTCCGCAGCGAGGAGCTCGAGGACGGAGAGGTGCCCCTCCTGAGCTCTTGCGCACTTGGTCGCCAGGTTGAACAGCTCCAGAGACGTGCACAGCTCCTCGTGGATGGCGCCGGTCTGCGATTAACAGCAAGTAGCCTTCTAAATGCATCAAGATCAACATGCTACAGCACTCCAACATGACAACAAAATACATGGAAGGGATCCACTCAAGATGCTTGATAAAACATGAACACTGAGCTACGGCTAATTCACTCATTAACAGGTTCAAACAAGCAAGGCAAAAGTGCAAAAGATAACAGGTTTCAGACTTATTGAAATTAACATCAAGTCAGGAATTTAACATCAGGAAGCAATGTTTAGAGCACGATAACTATATGCTACAAGAACATGTCATGGCAAAGCAAGGCATGGAATGAAGCTACTCAAATCATACAACAAAAGTCCCTTAGTGACCATGAGCCAAAAGGGATCAGAAAATACAATGGCAAGCATGCGAACATAGCAAAAACATAAACAAATTCAGACTTAGTGAAAAACTGGAGCATGGCAAAACAGATAACGAGTAGGCATGTTTACGAGCTCGATGCACTCACTACAAGGCATTGCATGATAATCTAAGCATACACCCAGTAAGAAGACATGGCATAGAAGCTAGACATGGCAAGAACAACATCATAGCATGCACGGATCAACAACAACAAGCTTGGAAAAATTGCAAAACATGTTAACAATCTGCCAGGAACATTTTATAGCAAAAGTAGAGATCGATTGACTCAAGCTAGGGTGATCCATAAATGAAAACAAAGACATGGATGGATAGAGCACCACAATATCTACAAAACATCCTTACTGATCATGCTCAAACGAGGCACGAATCACTAGGAAACAACATGAACATATGGCATAAAAATAATGACAGGGCAAGGACTTAGTGAAGTTCTAAGTCCTTGAAATCAGCAACATTAAGTAAGCTACTTTGCATGCTTGTGCTAGTCACCACGAACATCACAAAAATAAATGACATACACCCCTGTAAAGATGGCATGGCATACTTCAAAACACATGTAGAGCTCAGGATCATACCAGGCACACATTAATCATGGCAAGAATGACAAAAGTGCAATTGCTGAAACAGATCTGAAACTATCATCACATAGCCCTCTTCCAACAGCATTTCGGGCATCAAGATGAGCTCAAATGAAAATGATTCAATGAGATGAAATGATGTGCTCTTCGAGACGAACATTTTGATATGCGCCACGCACGAATCGGAGCCGCGATGAGGAAGATATGATGCGTCAAAGTATGCAAAAATATCTAGGGTTTGAGGGGGAAAAGTCAACCCCTCGTCTCAGATCCAGATCTGGCGCGTATTTCGAGGATTGACAGAAACTTCGCCGGAGTAGTGGTTCGTCGTCGGACTTGGAGAAGTTGCTCGCCGGCGCGCGGGAGGAGGCGGTGGCCGGACTTGTGAGGTGGGGCGGCGCCGGCTCAGGTCGGCCACGGCGGAGCTTGGTGGCGCGGTCGCCGGAGCGGCGAGGTGGCGACGCTCACCGGTGTGGAGGAGGAAGCGGGCGGCGAGGCGTGGTGTGGCGGACCAGAGCGCCGACGACGAAGGCGGAGGCGGCGCGCGGCGGGAGGAGGAAGACGGCGGGCTCGGGCGCTGCTTCAGGCCGAGGGGGGCGGCTTCGAGCCCGGTAGGCTTCGGTGGCAGCGGGGACAGGATCTACCACGTGGCGCTCGTCTATTGGCGCGGGGCGGTGTCCGGCACGGAGGCGGACATGTCCAGCGGCGGCGCGAGGAATAATGGCTGGGGTTAGGGGAAGAAGACCCGGGATTTCGGGGAGGAGATCTATTTATAGAGGTAGAAGGAGCTAGGAAGCTCCAAATGAGGTGCGATTTGCGGCCACGCGATCATGATCGAACAGCCTAGGTGATGGAGAAGGTTAAGATGGGTTTTGGGCCACTTTGTATAGGTGTTGGGCTGCAACACACACGAGGCCTTTTCGGTCCCTCGGTTAACCGTTGGAGTATCAATCGAAGTACAAATGGCACGAAACTTGACAGGCGGTCTACCGGTAGTAAACCAAGGCCTCTTGGCAAGTCTCCATCCAATCCAAAAATTTTTAACACCCGCACACAAAAAGAGGTAGAAAGGGACGCCGGAGGACATAGGATCGCCGGAATGCAGAACGGGGAAAATGCTCGGATGCATGAGACGAACACGTATGCAAATGCAATGCACATGATGACATGATATGAGATGCAAGACAAAAACAACACACACGGAGACAAAAACCCGACAATGAGGAAATAACATAACTTAGTGCTGGAATCGGCAAGAGTTGGAGTACAAATAAGGTAGGTTACATCTAGGGTGTTACATGTATGTTGCCATTACGGTATGACCGATAAAGATCTTCGTAGAATATGTGGGAACCAATATGAGCATCCAGGTTCCGCTATTCGTTATTGATTGGAGAGGTGTCTCGGTCATATCTACATAGTTCTCGAATCCGTAGGGTCCGCACGCTTAACGTACGATGACGATTTGTATTATATGAGTTATGTGATTTGGTGACCGAATGTTGTTCGGAGTTCCGGATGAGATCACAGACATGACAAGGAGTCTCGAAATGGTAGAGAGGTAAAGATTGATATATTGGATGATAGTATTCGTACACCAGAAGTGTTCCGGGATGTATCGGGCACATATCGGAGTACCGGGGGGTTACCGGAACCCGCGAGGGAAGATATGGGCCATATGGGCCAGAGGAGGGAGGCACAGCCGCCCATAAAGGGGTGGCGCATGACGATGACATGTACCTAGGGTAGGGTCATAGGCCTGTCCTAGACGTCCTACCCAAGGTCACTACCCTAAAGTCAAGTGCATTCAACAATCAACAGAAGATACCGACTAAAATCACCTTGGAGTGCAATGCACTCGACCAGCTATCCCACTCGGATACCCCAATTCCACTCAACTATTATGCAGTCATTCGACCACACGAAGAATCACCCGGAGAATAAAAGGTCTAAAGCCACCCAGGATGGCAACGGTCAGGCATTCACTCTGTAGTGTTAAAGGCCATTTATATCTCTTTATAGCTAGCATTACCAGTAACGCCTTTCCTTAATGTATATTGAACCCTGTATAACTGAGGGCTAGAGGGGTCCGGCGCACTCTATATAATCCACCCGCTCCTCAGGTACAAGGGTTCGCACCCTTGTAATTCTCACGCATATTCCGGACGACCAAGCCTCCCGGCACCGAGATGTAGGGCTATTACTTCCTCTGAGAAGGGCCTGAACTCATACATCTTGCCTCCACAATCTCACCATAGCTAGGATCTTGCCTCTTTCTACGTACCCCCATCCTTATTGTCAGACTTACTCCCATGACAGTTGGCGCCACCGTGGGGCTGGTGTCTTGGCGACTTCCGGTGAGGTTGCAATTTTTCTGATCTCCATCAACATGGTTTCTAGTGGTGGCTTGGCTTTGGGCCGTGAGATCCATCTCGACGTGCTCGTTTTCATCGCCGATGACTCCGCCTAGCTCCAAGAGGCCCCCCCTCGATGTTGAGGCCTTCCCATTCGTGGGGCAGCGCACTTCCGTGCGAGTGCCTGCGGCATCCTCTTGCGGCAGCCGCCGACCCAGTATCGGTCGGCTCCCATGTCATTCGCCCTTCCAGCTGTACGTCGTCGCAAAAGATCTGGCCGATCGCGAGTTCAGCGTTGGGTGAAGCATGCAGTGGCCCGCCAGTCGGCCACCCCTCAAGTCGCGGCAATTGAGCCTGACGGATCTCTCTATGGACTATTCGACCTGTTGACTGGTTCTGCAGAGACTCTTTCCGAATGCGGGAGAAGCGACCCTGTGGCGAAAGTCCTCATGGTCGACACGCCGCGCCGCCCTCCTAGATTCCGCCGCATTGGTGGTGGCGATGGCGGCGGCGGCCCGTCATGTGGTCACGACGAATATCATCCTGAAGCCCTCACTTTGGACCAGAGGGATGAGTTGCATCATCGCAACATGGAGGCGCTCCACACCCCCATCATTGGGGAGACCTTCGAGGCTTGGGCCTTGGAGGCCGAGCGCCTAGCCACCTTGGTTGAGCACGCGCGACTAGAGAATCTCCAACATTCACTCGACAAGCGCGCTCCTCATCAGATCCCTGAATTGAGTCAGCGACAACGACAATTGTTTTCGCCTGAACCTCAGGTATATCGTACACCAATCCAGAATCTTGCAGCTGCAACCTGTATAGGAGAGTCAATTCAGCCATCCTGTTCAGAGGCTGGGAGAGGTTTGCTGCAGATCCGAGCGCTGCTCCAGGCAGTGGGGGAACAAGACTCTACCGTTTCTTAGTCGCATAACAGCAGATATGTGATCGTAGAGACAATTCAGTCGGCTCATAGTCCAAGATCGCCTCTGCGGCGTGAGGATCATGGGCACCGCCAGGATCGGAACCTGGATCGGGGCCATGGATAGTATGATCATCGATTCGGCCGTGATAACCACCATCGACTACCAACACCTCCCCCGAGGGGCGGTTCGTACATGCCCCGGCGGTATGATGACAGGCGCCCGTATGGTGATGAGCGGAGATCCCTGGTCGACCCAAGAGAACATGGGTTTGATGCAAGATATCTTCTTGTACAAAATCTAGTCGACCGAGGTCGGGCACACAAAGAGGGACAAGATGTTCACACCCGAGTGGTAGCCGAGTGCATGTTTCTGGTCCTGAGTGTTTCAGCAGAGCTATCCGAGCTGCTGACATCCCGCCCAACTTCAGGTTAGCGACGGGCATGAGCAAGTTCACCGGTGAATCGTAGACCGATACTTGGCTAGAAGATTACCGAGTGGCAGTGCAGATTGGTGGCGGCAACGTTGATGTAGCCATGAATCACCTCCCCCTGATGCTTGAGGGCTCAACCAGAGCTTGGCTGAATCAGTTGGCCCCTGGCAGTATTTTCAATTGGGAAGAGTTGGCCCGAGTGTTTATCAAAACGTCCGAGAGCACTTGCAAGCGACATGCTGGGCTGACTGAGTTACAACATTGTATCCAGAAACCGAATGAGACCTTGAGAGATTACATTCAAAGATGGACAACCCTTCATCACACACTGGAAAACGTGTTGTAGCACCAAGGAGTTTGCGCCTTCAAAGAGGCGGTACGGTACCGAGAGCTTAACCTGAAGTTCGGTGGACAGGAGACATGACCCTGGCCGAAATGATGGAAATAGCCACTCGGTATGCTAATGGCGAAGCGGAAGACCGACTCCGTAGTGGCAAGAATAACCTAGTCGCCCAAGACACCGGAGGAGGAAATTCCAGTCATAAGCAAAAGCGCAAAGCTGAAACATCAGGTCCTGCTGAAGCTGCAATCGTGAATCAAGGGAAGTTCAAGGGGAATCCTAAAGGGCCATGCATCCCCAAGAAAATAAAAGACCAAGAAGGAAATGATGTTCTTGATTTGCCATGCCACATACACACCAAAACAGATGCAAAGGGTAACTTAATTCTGCCCAAGCATACCACTCAACAGTGTCGACTCCTGATTCAGAACTTCCGAGAGGGTCATCCCAATGAAAAGGAGAAGGAATCTGATAAGGAGGAGGACAAAGAGGAGGATGAAGGTTATCCCAATGTCAATGCCACTCTAGTGATTTTTGCTGACATCGAGGGAAAAAGTGGACCGAAAGTTATCAATAGAGAAGTGAACATGGTTGCTCCGGGAACTACGACGTATTTGAAATGGTCAAAAACTCCTATTACATTCGATTAGTTAGATCACCCAGCACATGTTGCTACCCCTGGGAGGCAAGCGCTGGTGGTTGACCCAGTTGTTGGGGGCACCGAGTTACAAAGGTTTTGATGGATGGTGGCAGTGGTTTGAACATTCTGTATGCTGAGACCCTCCGAGGGATGGGCATCCCGATGTCCAAGCTCAGTGAGAGCAACATGCGATTCCACGGAGTCATCCCAGTGAAGAAAGTTGATTCACTTGGTTAGATCACTCTTGATGTGGTTTTCGGTGATTCAAAGAATTATTGCAAAAAAAAGTTGACATTGAGGTGGTGGATTTCCACATTGCCTGTCATGCTATTTTGGGCAGAACTGCATATGCTCGTTTTATGGCTCGACCATGATACGTGTACCTCAAGTTGAAAAAGCATGGCCCCATGGGCATGATCACAGTCACAGGAAATAGGCAAAGGGCTGAAGAGTGCCTCCAGAAAGGCTCGAAGATTGCCGATGAGCAGATGGCAGCAGTGCAAATGGAAGAGTATCAGAAAAATGCAGATCCGAGTGATTTGTTGCGACCTAAGAAGCCTGCTTTAGAGTCTGCATTTTCAGTCATCTTGTGAGACAAAAGCCTATCCATGTTCACCCGACCGATCCCGGTGCCACTCCAACCCACATCTCAACAACACTCGACAGCAAATAGGAAGAAGCGCTCATCCAATTCCTCCGTGAGAACTGGGACACGTTCGCATGAAAACCATCTGACATGTCGGGTGTACCCAGGGGCTGGCTGAGTGATACGTCTCTGTCATATCTATTTTTTCAAACACTTTTGCCCTTGTTTTGGACTCTGACTTGCATGATTTGAATGAAACTAACCCAGACTGGCGATGTTTTCAACAGAATTGCCACGGTGTTAGTTTTGTGCAGAAATAAAAGTTCTTGGAATGACCTGAGAATCAACAGAGAATTATTTTGGAATATATAAAAAATACTGGAAGAAAGATCCACGTCAGGGGCCCACACCCTCTCCATGAGGGTGGGGGCGCGCCCACTGCCTCATGGGCCCCTTGACGCTCCGCCGACCTCAACCTTGACTCCATATATTCACTTTCGGGGAAAAATCACAGAGAAGGATTCATCGCGTTTTACGATACGAAGCCACCGCCAAGCCCTAAACTATCTCGGGAGGGCTGATCTGGAGTCTGTTCGGGGCTTCGGAGAGGGTAATCCATCGCCATCGTCATCATCAATCTTCCTCCATCACCAACTTCATGATGCTCACCGCCGTGTGTGAGTAATTCCATCGTAGGCTTGCTGGACGGTGATGGGTCGGATGAGATTTATCATGTAATCGAGTTAGTTTTGTTAGGGTTTGATCCCTAGTATCCACTATGTTCTGAGATTGATGTTGCTATGACATTGCTATGCTTAATGCTTGTCACTATAGCCGGAGTGCCACGATTTCAGATCTGAACCTATTATATTTTCATTAATATACGAGAGTTCTTGATCCTATCTTGCAAGTCTATAGTCACCTATTATGTGTTATGATCCGTTAACCCCGAAGTGACAATAATCGGGATACTTACCAGTGATGACCGTAGTTTGAGGACTTCATGTATTCATTATGTGTTAATGCTTTGGTCTGGTACTTTATTAAAAGGAGGCCTTAATATCCCTTAGTTTCCATTAGGACCCTGTTGCCACGGGAGGGTGGGACAAAACATGTCATGCAAGTTCTTTTCCATAACCATGTATGACTATATTCGGAATACATGCCTACATTACATTGAAGAACTGGAGCTAGTTCCGTGTCACCAAGGTTATAACTGTTACATGATCGATCACATCTAGCATAATTCTCCGTCACCGATCCAATGCCTACTAGCTTTTCATATATTGTTCTTCGCTTATTTACTTTTCCGTTACTACTGTTACAACCACTACAAAACCCAAAAATATTACTTTTGCTACTGTTACATTTTGCTATCGTTACCACTACTATCATATTACTTTGCTACTAAACACTTTGTTGCAGATATTAAGTTTCCAGGGGTGGTTGAATTGACAACTCAGCTACTAATACTTGAGAATATTCTTTGGCTCCCCTTGTGTCGAATCAATAAATTTGGGTTGAATACTCTACCCTTGAAAACTGTTGCGATCCCCTATACTTGCGGGTTATCAAGAACATTTTCTGGCGCCATTGCCGGGGAGCATAGCTCTATTCTTTCAGTCACTTGGGATTTATATCTGCTTATCATTATGAAGAACTTGAAAGATCCAATAACCAATATTTATCCCTCAAATACAAGGGGAGGTAAGGAACTGCCATCTAGCTCTGCACTTGATTCACCTTCTGTTTTGAGTAAGCTTGCGACACCTAAACTAGCTTCTGCTATTAATTTTGATATCTCGCATGTTATTGATGATGCCACTTCTGCTATGCATGATACTTATGATGAAACTACTTCTATGCTTGATACTACTGTGCCACTTGGTGAATTTCTTGATGAACAACTTGCTAGTGCTAGAGAGAATGAAATTATTGAAACTGATAATCTTGATGAAAGTGATGATGAAGATTCTCCCCCTAGATATGTATTGCCTATTGTTCCCGAGGGTTATGTTATGGATGAAGAAACTTCTAGAGACTTTCTTGCCTGCAATGACAGAAGTGATCTTAAGAAACTATTAGCTAAGCTGAAAGAAAAATCTCTAAATGCTAGAATGAAACATGATCCTTCTTATGCTACTTCACCTATCTTTATTACTGATAATGATTATGATTTCTCTGTTGATCCTGAGTTAATTACTTTGGTTGAATACGATCCTTTCTATGGCTATGAATCTAAAACTGTTGTGGCACATCTTACTAAATTAAATGATATAGCTACCCTATTCACTAATGATGAGAAAACTCGCTACTATTATATCCTTAAATTATTTCGTTCTCATTAAAGGGTGATGCTAAGATATGGTTTAATTCTCTTGATCCTGGTTGTGTGTGTAGTCCCCAGGATATGGTTTATTACTTCTATGCTAAATATTTCCTCGCTCATAAGAAACAAGCTGCTTTAAAGGAAATATATAATTTTGTGCAAATTGAAGAAGAGAGTCTCCCACAAGCTTGGGGGAGGCTTCTCCAATTACTTAATGCTTTGCCTGATCATCCTCTCAAGAAAAATGAAATACGTGATATCTTTTATAATGAACTAACCGATGCTTCCAGAGATTACCTGGATAGTTGTGCTGGTTGTGTTTTCAGGAAAAGAACTGTTGATCAAGCTGAAATTCTATTGAATAATATGTTGACTAATGAAAATAATTTGACACTTCCTGAACCAACTCCTAAGCAACCTCCGAAGAAAAGGGGTATTCTATTTATCAGTCCTGAAGATATGCAAGAGGCAAAGAAAGCTATGAAAGAAAAAGGTATAAAAGCTAAAGTAGTTAAGAATTTACCTCTTGTTGAAGAAATACATGGTATTAATTCATCATATATTGAAGAAACACACGGTCTTGATAACCCGACACAGGTAGTAAAGGTAAATTCTCTCTATAGATATGATAAAGCTGAAATCCCTCCTCCTAAGTTTGCTAGCCAATGTTTGGATGAATTTGATAACTTTATGGTTAATCAAGAAGATTTTAATGCTTATGTTGGTAGACAATTGAAACATAATGCTTATATGATTGAACACTTGAGTGATTATATGGCCAGTGTTAAAGGTGAACTTAAACTTATTAGTAAACATGCTTCTATGGTTACCACTCAAGTAGAGCAAGTACTTAAAGCTCAGAATGATTTTCTCAATGAATTGAATAGTAGAAATAATGACTTTGTTGTTAGAGTTGCAACTAGAGGTGGTAAAGTGACTCAGGAACCTTTGTATCCTAAGGGCCACCCTAAGAGAATTGAGAAAGATTCTCAGAGAACTAATATAGATGCACCTAGTCCTCCTAAAAGGAAGGAAAAGAAAAATGATAAGACTTTGCATGCTTGTAGTGAACCTGTTGTGGACAAACCTGAGAATCCCAATGATATTTCTATTTCTAATGTTGAAACACAACCTGGTAATGAACATGAAGCTAGTGATAATGTTAATGATGATGTTCATGTTGATGCTCAACCTAGCAATGGTAATGATGTAGAGATTGAACCTACTGTTGATCTCGGAACCCACAATCAAAGAATCTACGTTATGATAAGAGAGACTTTGTTGATAGGAAGCACAATAAGGAAAGAGAACCATGGGTTCAGAAACCCATGCCTTTTCCTCCCAAACCATCCAAGAAAAAGGATGATGAGGATTTTGAGCGCTTTGCTGAAATGATTAGACATATCTTTTTGCGTATGCGTTTGACTGATATGCTTAAAATGAATCCTTATGCTAAATATATGAAAGATAGAGTTACTAATAAGAGAAAGATACTGGAAGCTGAAATTTCCACCATGCTTGCTAATAATACTTTTAAGGGTGGAATACCAAAGAAATTGGAGATCCAGGAGTACCAACTATACCATGCTCCATTAAAAGAAACTTTGTTGAAACTGCTTTATGTTATCTTGGAGTTGGTGTTAGTGTTATGCCTCTCTCTTTATATCGTAGACTTGATTTGAATAAGTTGACACCTACTGAAATATCTTTGCAAATGGTTGATAAATCAACTGCTACACCTGTCGGTATTTGTGAGGATGTGCCTGTTGTGGTTCCAAACGTTACTATTTTAACGGACTTTGTTATTCTTGATATTCCCGAGAACGATAATATGTCTATTATTCTTGGAAGACCCTTTTTGAATACTGCAGGGGCTGTTATTGATTGCACCAAAGGCAATGTCACTTTTCATGTTAATGGTAATGAGCATACAATACACTTTCGGAGGAAACAACCTCGAGTCCACAGTATCAATTCTATTGGAAAAATTTCAACAATCACTATTGGAGGTTTTGAATTTCCTCTTCCTATTGTCAAAAAGAAATATGATATTCTTATTGTTGGGGACATGCATATATCCATTGAGGTGACCTAGTGTTATTCGAAAATTCTCCAGTTTCATGCAATTCGGAATGAGTTTGTTAACAAGACTTGATCAAGCTTGTTAGTGGATTCCTTTTGATGAGCATGAGATGGATGAATTTAGAAAACACAACTCTCTGTACCCTCCTTTTACTTTCTGTTATTTATATTAAATAAAGCAAAAATAGTATTTTATGTCTGTTTTCTGAATTATCAATGCAATAAAAAATACCCCGAAAATAAAAGTAACCCAAATGCCTTGAAAATTAAATATGATTTTTTCTAGAATATTTCAGAATATATGGCACTAAAAACACAACAGGGGGAGCAAGCACCTGGCCACGAGGGTCCAGGGCATGCCCCCTGCCTCGTGGGTCCACGATGGCTCCCCTCCACTTACTCCAGCTACCACACACTCCTTCTTCCTCCCACAAAAATCACCAACCAGCTCAAACCCGAGTCCAAGCTCATCTTGCTGCCATTTTCAATCTCCTTGCTCAAAGCTCCATTCACAAAACTGCTTTGGGGGATTGTTCCTTGGTATGTGACTCCTCCAATGGTCCAATTAGTTTTGGTTCTACTGCTTTATTCATTGCAAATTTTTGCTTCTTAGGTGACCATGTTCTTGAGCTTGCATGTCAAATTTATATGGTCAAAAGTAGTTTTAACGCATGATATTGCCCCTAGGCACTTATAGGGGTAGTTGCTATCAATTTTGTTGAGTTTGGTTCACTTTTATTTTGAAGTTACTAAAAATTTCTGAAATTTTTCAGAGGAAGAAATATGTTGAGGAAAATGTACCAAGGTGGTTCTTCAAGGAAGCAAGGACCCAGGCCCGCAATACGCGATGTGGGCGACGAACCATCAAGAGACGCTCATGTGCGGCCTTGTGAATGGCCGTTAGAGGATTTCTTGATCTGAGCAGGAATTTGATGCATATGTGCGTAATGCTGATCTGGAGAGCTTGGAGGCAGATAAGTGCCGTCAATACCTCTATTTAACTGATTCATTTGTAAAAAGGTTTAAATTCTCATCATCACGCAATTCTCAAACTGTCATGTTTGATCTTTATGATAAATCTTATACCATGGACTTAGAAGATTTTAACACTGCTTGTAACTCCCACAGTGGGGTAATGTTAGTGAACCTCGCAAATCTGAATTTAGAGATTTTCTTGCTAGTATTACAGTGGGGGAATCTAGAGATGTAACACAAGACACAATAGGGAGCATTCATTTTTCTGCTATACATTATTTTGCTCTCTTCATAGGTAGATTCATAAATGGTTAAGATGAGGCTTGTCACACGTGTGTACCTAATCTTAGCGTTCTCAGGAGCGCTATTTTAGGATATAAACAATACAACTTGGGGGGATATTATTGCACGTAGGTTGCATAATAATCGTATTCATGGAGATTTCTTTGGTGGAACTTATGCAACTCATATAGCTAACTTTCTTGAGATACCCATACATGGAGATGATATTGAGTTGCCTCCTTCTTATCTAGATTATGATGCTATGGTTTGTCATCAGTTTGTTGAGAGGAACGATCAGTTCCTCCAGTGCCGACTAATCTTTGACAGACGATGCACCTATCACGCCGCTCTCCCTGCTCCTACTTTCTTTGAATTTCATGCAAAGGGGAGATATGTCATAACCAGGCAGGAGGCTGGCCTCCAACTTGCAGCTCATCAGGAAAATGCCACTGCATCTCAGTACGACCCCAGCTACAACTTTGGATATCCGCCAGGCCAGCCGTGGCCATAGACCAACTTAGGCCAAAAGCCTAAGCTTGGGGGATTACATATTTCTCACCGACATTAGATTCATGTTCACACACTCATGCTAGTTGTCGATGCTCATACTTTTTCATTGTAATATCCATGCTAGTTTATTTTCCTTTTTATGCTTTCTTCTTGTGTGTTTGATAAACCTTAGAAAACCAAAAAAAAATAGTTGTAGCTTTTAGCTAGTTTACTTTCCATGCTTGTAGTAGTAACTAAAAGAAAACCCAAAAAGATTTCTCGTTCTTCTTTTGCTTGTTGGGAGCTTTCCCGTGTAAATAGTTTTATTTCTTTTCTTGTTCTTTGGGGTCGAGAGGAGAAGACCATGATTAAAATGATTGAGTGGCTCTCATATGCATTATCGTTGATCTAACAAAGAGCCCATATTACCTTGTCTTCTCTCTTGAATTGAATGCTTGCAGATTCCAGCTTAGTCCAATGCACGTGCACTTTTATTATTATCCACACTATTCGGTCGTGCAAGTGAAAGGCAATAATGATGATTATATGATGAACTTATTGAGATGAGAAAAGATGGTATGAACTCGACCTCTCTTGTTTTTGTTAATATGATTAGTCCATCATTCCTGATTCAGCCTATTATGAAAGAAACATATTTGCAATGAAAATTAGAGATTGTTGTTTCTTATGCCATGCTTAATTAGCTAGGATCTTATAATGGTTTACCTTGCATGCCAACATGCTATTAAAATGGTTGTGATGTGGTATGATAGGGTGGTATCCTCCTTTGAACGATTCGAGTGGCTTGACTTGGCACGTGTTCACGCATGTAGTTGAAACAAAATCAACATAGACTCTACGATATTAATGTACATGGTGAATTATATCCTACTCATGCTTGCATTCGGTGTTGATTAACTTTAATGCATGTTATGAATGTTGTTGCTCTCTAGCTGGTCACTTCCCAGTCTTTTTCTAGCCTTCACTTGTACTAAGCGGGAATAATGCTTGTGCATCCAATTCTATAAACCCCTAAGTTGTTCCGTATGAGTCCACCATACCTACCTATATACGGTCTCTACCTGCCGTTCCAAGTAAATTTGTATGTGGCAAACTCTAAACCTTCAAATAAACATTCTGTTTTGTATGCTCGAATAGCTCATCTATCAACTAGGGCTGTCTGTATCTTCCATGCTAGGTGGGTTATTCTCAAGAGGAGTGGACTCCGCTCCTCACTCACGAGAAAGTGGTTGGTCACCGGGATGCCCGGTCCCATTCTTTATGCAAATCAAATCAAAATACCTGCAAAAAAAACTCCGCCAGGACTCTTGTCAGTTGGAGGCACTCGTTGTTTCGAGCAAGCCATGGATTGATGCTTATTGGTGGAGGGGGAGTATAAACTTTACCATACTGTTTGGGAACCGCCTATAATGTGTGTAGCATGGAAGATATCGAGATCTCTCAGTTTTTATGTTGACAATGAAAGTATACCGCTCAAAATATTATTCATATCTATTTCAAAACCGAGTTCTAGCACCTCTACAAATCCCTGCTTCCCTCTGCGAAGGGCCTATCCATTTACTTTTATGTTGAGTCATCATCCTCTCATTAAAAAGAACCAGTTGTCATTTGCATACATTACTATTAGTTTACATTGAGTATGACTTGACTGGATCTCTTTTACCATGAATTACAATGTCTAGTCAATCCTTGATCTTTAAAGGTGCTCTGCATTTATGTTTTACAGTCTCGGAAAAGGCTAGCGAGATACCATCATGTCATATCATATTATGATTGTTTTGATCAAGTGTTGTCATCCGAGATTTATTATTATTGCTCGCTAGTCGATTATGTCATTGATATGAGTAAACATGAGACCTAAGTGTTATTGTGAATATGGTTAGTTCATAATCTTTGCTGAAAACTTGAAAGTTGGCTTTACATACTTACAACAACAAGAGCAAACAAAGTTTGTAAAAGTTTTTGTTTATCACTTTCAGTTTATCAACTGAATTGCTTGAGGACAAGCAAAGGTTTAAGCTTGGGGGAGTTGATACATCTTCATCGTGTCTACTTTTCCAAACACTTTTGCCCCTATTTTGGACTCCAACTTGCGTGATTTGAATGGAACTAACCCGGACTGACGCTGTTTTCAGCAGAATTGCCATGGTGTTAATTTTGTGCAGAAATGAAAGTTCTCGAAATGACCTGAAAATCAACAGAGAATTATTTTTGAATATATAAAAAATATTGGAAGAAAGATCCACGTCAGGGGCCCACACCCTTTCCATGAGGATGGGGTCGTGGCCTACCCCCCTGGGCGTGCCCCCCTGCCTCATGGGCCCCCTGACGCTCCACCGACCTCAACCTTGACTCCATATATTCACTTTCGGGGAGAAAAAATCAGAGAGAAGGATTCATCGCGTTTTACGATACGGAGCCGGCACCAAGCCCTAAACTCTCTCGGGAGGGCTGATCTGGAGTCCGTTCGGGGCTCCGGAGAGGGGAATCCATCGACATCGTCATCATCAACCTTCCTCCATCACCAACTTCATGATGCTCACTGTCGTTGGAGTAATTCCATCGTAGGCTTGCTGGACGGTGATGGGTTGGATGAGATTTATCATGTAATCGAGTTAGTTTTGTTAGGGTTTGATCCCTAGTATCCACTATGTTCTGAGATTGATGTTGCTATGACTTTGCTATGCTTAATGCTTGTCACTAGGGCCCGAGTGCCATGATTTTAGATCTAAACCTATTATGTTTTCATCAATATATGAGAGTTCTTGATCCTATCTTACTAGTCTGTGGTCACCTATTATGTGTTATGATCCGTTAACCCAAAAGTGACAATAATCGGGATACATACCGGTGATGATCGTAGCTTGAGGAGTTCATGTATTCACCATGTGTTAATGCTTTGGTCCGGTACTCTATTAAAAGGAGGCTTTAATATACCTTAGTTTCCATTAGGACCCCGCTGCCACGGGAGGGTAGGACAAAAGATGTCATGCAGGTTCTTTTCCATAAGCATGTATGCCTATATTCGGAATACATGTCTACATTACATTCATGAACTGGAGCTAGTTCTGTGTCGCCCTAGGTTATGACTGTTACATGATCGATCGCATCCGGCATAATTCTCCATCCCCGATCCAATGCCTACGAGCTTTTCCTATATTGTTCTTCGCTTATTTACTTTTCTGTTACAACTGTTACAATCACTACAAACCCAAAAATATTAATTTTGCTACCATTACCTTTTGCTATCGTTACCACTACTATCATATTACTTTGCTACTAAACACTTTGCTGCATATATTTAGTTTCCAGGTGTGGTTGAATTGACAACTCAGCTGCTAATACTTGAGAATATTCTTTGGCTCCCCTTGTGTCGAATCAATAAATTTGGGTTGAATACTCTACCCTCGAAAACTGTTGTGATCCTCTATACTTGCGGGTTATCACTGAGCACCGTTTGCGCGTCGACCCAAAAGTGAAACCTATCAAAGAGCATCTCCGCTGGTCCGCCGTGGAGAAGAGGAAGGCAATTGGCGAAGAGGTGGCTCGGCTTCTGGTAGCTGAGTTCATCCGCGAGATATACCACTCCGAGTGGCTCGCCAATGTTGTTATGGTCCCCAAGAAAGATGATTCGATTCGTATGTGCATCGATTTCAAGCACATCAGTCAGGCCTAGCCGAAAGATCATTTCCCTCTCCCCGCATCGACTAGATTGTCGACTCGATTGCGGGGTGTGAGCGCTTGTCCTTTTTGGATGCGTATTCCGGGAACCATTAGATCCGGCTGTATGGACACGACGAAATAAAAACAACCTTCATCGGCACATTCAGGTGTTTTTGCTATGTTACCATGCCTTTTGGCCTCAAGAATGCTAGTGCCACGTTCATGCGCATGATTCAGAAGTGCCTGCTCACTTAGATCAGTCGGAACGTGGAAACATACATGGATGACACCGTGGTCAAGTCACGCAAGGGTTCTGACCTATTGACTGACCTCGTTGAGACCTTTGCCAACTTAAGAAGATATGATATCAAACTCAATCTGTCAAAGTGCACATTCGGAGTCCCGGGTGGAAAGTTGCTCGGTTTCCTCGTTTCTGAACGAGGGATCGACACAAACCCATAAAAGGTGGGACAAATTCTCCGAATGAAAAGCCCGGTGCGTGTGCACGATGTTTATAAGCTTACTGGTTGTTTGGCTGTGTTGAGTCGATTCATTTCTCATCTCGGTGAAAAGGCATTATCTCTTTACCGACTGATGAAGAAGTCTGACAAGTTCGAGTGGACTCCTGAAGCCGAAGCAGCCTTTGTAGAGCTCAAAGCCCTCCTTTCCACCTAGCCGGTGCTCACTGCCCCAATCAGGAAAGAGCCTCTACTACTATATATCACGACCACTGGACAAGTTATCAGCACAGTGCTTACCGTCGAGCAGGAAGAAGAAGGCAAAGCCTACAAGTTTCAATGCCCAGTGTATTATATTTCTGAACTCTTGACTCTGTCTAAGTAGAGATATCCACATTTTCAGAAGCTAGTCTATGGAATTTACTTGACCACGCAGAAAGTTGCACACTATTTCTCGGACCACTCACTTTCAGTCGTCACTGATGCTCCATTATCAGAAATTCTGAACAATCGGGATGTAACTGGTTGAGTGGCCAAAAATGTGTGATTGAACTCCTTCCTTTGGATATCAAGTTCGAGGCAAAGAAAGTAATCAAGTGTCAAGCAATAGCAGATTTCCTCGACGAGTGGATTGAACAACAGCAACCGACTCAGATTCACTCAGAGATTGGACTATGTTCTTTGATGGATCCAAGATGTTGAACAGTTCTAGTGCTTGTGTGGTTCTGTTATCCCCAAGAGGTGATAAGCTCAGCTATGTCCTCTAGATTCATTTTGAAGCTGAGTATGAGGCACTTTTGTATGGGTTGCGTATGGCTATCTCACTCGGCGTCCGTCGCCTGATAGTCTACGGCGACTCAGACTTGGTGGTCAATGAAGTGATGAAGGAATGGGATATCAGGAGCCCATCTATGACTGGTTATTGCAATGCAGTAAGAAAGCTGGAGAAGAAGTTTGAAGGGTTAGAGATCCACCGCATACCTCGAATCAAGAACCAAGCTAGTGATGATCTAGCGAAGTTAGGTTCCACTCGAAAACCTATCCCTAGTAATGTGTTCTTCGAGCATCTCCATACCCCCTCTGTTCATGAAGATCCCTTTACGGAGGAGCCCGCACAACAGATAAGCTCAACCAATCTGACTGAAATTGAAGTTCCAATTGTAGTCGACCTGATCATGGAGGTTTTAGTAATCATCCCCGATTGGACGGTGCCATATATCGCATATTTGCTCATGCAGGAGCTCCCTGAAGACGAAGATGAGGCCCACCAGATCATTTGTTAGTCCAAAACCTTCATAGTGATAAGTGGGCTGCTTTGTAGAGAGAGTTTTACCGGAGCCGCTCAGCGTTGCATTTCTCCAGAAGAAGGTCGAATGATCCTAAATGAAATCCACTCGGGGACCTGTGGTCACCATGTGTCCTCTCGGTCCATAGTGGCCAAAGCATACCGAGCAGGGTTCTACTGGCCGCGTGAAAATGAGATGGCTAAGGATATAGTCGACAATTGCAAAGGTTGTCAGTTCTATTTGAACATGTCTCACAAGCCTATATCTGCTTTGAAGACTATTCCACTCGTCTGGCCGTTTGCACTTTGGGGGTTGGACATGATTGGACCTTTCAAGACTGGCAGAAGCGGTTTCACTCATTTGCTCGTGGCAGACGACAAATTCACTAAATGGATCAAAGCCAAGCCTATGAAAAATCTTGATTCAAGCACTGCCAGCGGTTTCATTAGAGAGCTGATATTCAGATATGGAGTTCCTCACAGCATTATCACAAACAATGGCTTCAACTTTGATTATGATGAGTTTAGAGCGTTTTGTGCTTCCCAAGGCACTTGGGTCGATTACACATCTGTTGCGCACCCGCAGTCAAATGGGAAAAAAGAAAGGGCGAATGGTTTGATCCTTCAAGCGTTGAAACACCGACTGATGCACGATCTCAAGCATGTTGTTGGGGGCTTGGGTGACTGAATTGCCGTCTGTCCTATGGGTACTGAGAACAACTCCCAATCGGTCAACTCACCGAACTCCTTTCTTCATGGCGTATGGTGCTAAAGCTGTACTTCCGAGTGACTTGCTACACAAGGCCCCACGAGTGGAACTCTTCTCGGGAGCTGAAGCTGAACAGGCACACCAAGATGCAGTTGATATCTTAGAGGAAGAACGAGAGATGGCTCTAATTCGGTCAACCATCTATCAACAAGCATATATTGATTCCATGCCCGAAATGTAAGTGGTCGAGCATTTCAAGAAGGAGACCTTGTGCTCCGGGAGCATCAAAAATGACTTCAGAAGCTCGCTCCGGCCTGGGAAGGCCCCTTCATCATCACCAAGGTGCTCCACAATGGGGCGTATCACCTCTACAATGTAGCGAAGAAAGAAGACAAGCCACGCTCGTGGAATGCGGATCTGCTCTGCTGTTTTTATACCTAAACACTCGGATCGATGAGTTGTAAGAAGAATCCTTCAGTTTGCTTATAAAAGACAAGGTGTTTGGAGTATCCTAATGATTGTTATCCTTCAGGCATATGTGTTCAAATCCCCCAGTGGGTGGCTTAGCCGCGAACCCGATTCGACTAAGTTTCAAAAACTACTCTGAGTGAAGAGCAACCCTCTCACTCGGGGGCTTACCTGCGATCCCCACTACAAAAAAAAGACACATCCGTGATATCTTGGGCCGAACGAAAAAATGTTCTGTCATACTTATGACACTTCTATGACAATAATTGTGACAAAACCCGATATCATCATAGATGTGGTGGGCTCCTACTTCTATGACAAAAAATCATGATAGAAAATGGGTTTTTCATCCTAGGAGGTCCGGAGACGCAGCTGCACAACGTTCTTTGGGCCTTCCATGACGGAAAAAACCATGGTAGTAACAAGAGCGAGGAAAATATCGGGGTGTTCCCGGTTACGGTGGGTGGTCGGGGCCGAGCGATGCATGGAGGTTTGCGTGTTTCTCTCATACACGCATGCGCGTGGGTGCAAGGCATTGGGCTCTAACTGAACCCGAGAGAGGCGTTCGCCTACTGAACCCGGGTGATTGCACTGCAGGCTATGCGTTACTGAACCCGAGCGATCGATCGATGGCTGTTAACTGAACCCGGTCGAGCAATTCCGTCGCTATTGCTGCTAACTAAGCCGATCGATGCTGCCTCTAGATGAACAGTGAGCATTGCTGGGGGGGTTTGGACGAACAATTCTCGGTGGGGGTGGATGAACAGGACCCCGTGGTGTTGCCTCTGGATGAACATGACCCCAATCGATCGATACGGTTGGGGCTGGATGAACAGGACCCCGTGGAGGGCTGGATGAACAGGACCACCCCGTGGAGGGCTGGATGAACAGTAGACTATGGAGGGCTGGATGAACAGTAGCCCCTGGAGGGGTGGTTGAACAGGGGCCCGTGGAGAGGCCTGGTTGAGCAGTAGCCGGTGGAGTAGCGCGCGGTGGAGGCTGGATGAACAGGAGCCCGTGGATGAATAGTCGCTGGTGGAGGCTGGAGGAGGTCGACGGTTGATGAACAGTAGCCCGTGCAGGCTGGAGGGGGTCGACGGTGGAGATGAGCAGTATCCCGTGGAGTCCCGTTTTGCGGTACGCCACACCCCTCCCAATGAACACGACCTCTGTTTCGACCATAGCGCTCCAACGCAAGTCCG
The DNA here is from genome assembly GCF_018294505.1 of Triticum aestivum. Lineage (NCBI taxonomy): Eukaryota > Viridiplantae > Streptophyta > Magnoliopsida > Poales > Poaceae > Triticum > Triticum aestivum. The sequence continues at coordinate 389,223,444 of NC_057803.1, read as the reverse complement.
TTTCCTCCGTTTTGCGGTACACCATACCACTCCCGATCAACAGAACCCTGTTTTGACCATAGGAGGTCCATTTCCTCTATTTTGTGGTATGCCAGACCCCTCCCGATGAACATGATCACATTTCGAACGTGGCCGGTCGAACACAAGGCCGTTTCCTCCGTTCTGCGGTACACCAGGCCTCGTTTCCATTGTCTGTTCCTTCAAATCCGGTTGACTCCCACGTGTTTCGTTGCCTCCCGATGAACACGACGCATTCTGTTGCCTCCCCATGAACACGATGATGATGCTATTGTTGATTTTTTGTGGGCGACGAAGATACTGTTTCTCCGTTCTGACCCAGCCATGTACATGAGCCCTGGCCGTACGTATGCACAAGTAGGCGTTCGAGACCCCGCCCGTATGTACGTACATGGCCATATTTTCTTTCCTGCACACTGGCCACTGTACAAACGTTACCATGCTACGTGCATGCCTCTACTACGACACGTGCATGCCTCTACATGACCAGTATGTACGTACACGTTCGCAACCAGAATGACAACGCTACGTACACTTCGACTAGGTGGGTGCCGACTGTTAGGCACTTCCTTTCGTGCGAAGATGTAGCTGGTGGGTCCCAACAGTCAGGGGGGCGAATCGTTTTTTTTTGCCCGGACGCAGTTCCTTGCGTGCGAAGATGTCGCTGATAGGTCCCAGCAGTCAGGGGGAAATGTTTTTTTCATGAAATACGGTTGCCTGTCCGGTGGGTCCCTGCTGTCAGGTGGAGGAATCATTATTTTCTGCGTAATAAGGAGGCGCTTCCTTGCTGCGGCCGTGGACCCAGCTGTCAGCCTCTCCACGTACAGTCCACGACTGATGGAAGCCGTTCCTTGACCATGTTGACCACTCCGCGCCGAGGGCACCAGGGCGGTGGACGATGGCGAGGCCTAGGAAGGGGACGACGCGGAGCCTGTGAAGACGTGCCAGTGGATGCCCACACATAGAGGAGTATGATGGTTCACTGGTTTGCTGCGGTGTGAGGCTGCCGTCGCGCAGAATAACAGGGGGTGTGGGTGAGTAGAGGGATGGCCTGGCCAGCTATGGGAGTAGTAGGGGCGGTGAGGCCTCCGCGGCATCGCAGCCGACCACGGGAGGCAGGAGCACGAGGCACGACCGGCGCTGGTTTGGGCGGCTGGAGCAAGAAGACCAGAGGTTGAAGAAGCACTACGGCCGTTGGATGGACATCGTACGGTCACTAGATCTAGAATCGTTCATATTGACTAAGTTGAAAAAGCCCTCCATCCCCGTCATATTAGTTGGCCCACAAGTCATCCTCACACTATTGTGGGTCCTAGCTAGCAGGGGGTATTTATTTTTTGTGCGTAACAAGGAGGCACTTCCTTGCGTGCGAAGATATAGCTGGTGGGTCCGACCTGTCAGCGGTGGGAACGTTTTTGCGAAATATAGAGGCCCTTCCGGTGGGTCCCAGCTGTTAGGTGGAGCAATCATTATTTTGCGCGTAATCAGGAGGCAGTTCCTTGCGTGCGGCCGTGGACCCAGCTATCAGCCTCTCCACACATAGTCTACTTCTGATGGTGTCGTTCGTTGACCATGTTGACCACTCTGCGCCAAGCGCGTCCAAGGTCATGGATGACGGCGAGGCCCCGGACAGCAACGAGCTGGAGATGGGAAGACGCGGGAGTAGAGTCACAGACGGAGAGGTGTATGAGGGTTAACTAGTTCTGGTGTGGTGTGGTTCGGCAGTCGCTGGAGAAGAACATGAGGCGTGGAGGGATGGCCTGGCCAACGGTGGAGTAGCGCTTCACACCGAAGCGTGCTAAGCAGAGCTGCTAGCAACAGGAGGCGGGAGCAGGTGGTCCCGGCAGCACAGGAGGAAGAAGACAAGAGATTGAAGATGGATGTCGGTCGTTGGATGTAAATCCAACGGCTAACGATGTCAGAATCATTTGTTGACTAAGTTGAAAACGACTTGCATTGGCTTCGACCTATTGGCCCACATTTCAGCCTCCAAAAATGTGGCACATATTAAAACCATTTTTTTAAAATTTTCAGTCTTTTTTTGCGTGGTAGAATTTACAGTCAATTTGATTTTTTTTTTGAATTACAGTCCATTAGCTAGGCTGGGTGAACAAATAATGTAGCGTCCATGTGGCCCATTTATGTCTTTCCTAAAAAATTATAGGCCATTTGCACTTTCTCGAAATACATGATTTTGCTGGGCTGATTCTAATTATAATGTTGGGGTGGGCGAAGCAATGTTATCAAAAAATAAACAGGAGCTAAGCATTTTGTTATATATATGTATATTTAAATAATAAGTGATTTATTATTACATTGGTCCTTATGTCTTACCAAGCTTTTGTACACAATCAACAGGATTTTCATTCCCAAAAAAATCCAGGATTTTATTGTTAAGAAATTATTTTTATAAGTTAATAAGATCTGGGATATTGTTTTATTACATATGTAAGTATCTGTTAAATATATGATGACCATAACAATAATATATAATAACATATAAAATAATTTAAATATATATAATATAGTTAGAAGGGAAACATAAGTTGGACCAGGTGTTCCTATTATTATATAGAAAAATAGAACAGACCTCTGTGTTTTCTTCAAAAAAATACATAAATTGGGTTGCCGATGTTTCAGGAAAAATAAAACCTCGGATGGGAGGTCCATAGGCCGGTCGATACATGACGACCCTCAAGAAAATATAAACAAGCCTATGGACCTCCCATCTGAGGTCGTGGGCTGGGCATGTTAAAAAAGAAAGCCTAGACGGGGCAGCCCAAAACTCAGATGATACTTGCTGCCCCAGTGATAATAAATGATACCTCCCCGGCTTCGTTGTGAATTTATCTCCTATAGTAACTACGTCGAAGCACCTAAAAAATGTAACTATGTTGACAAACCCGTGGGCCCCAACGTCAGTATAGCATTAGGAGGAAGTATTTTTTTCGATGAGGCACTTGCTTGCGTACGGCCATAGACCTGGTGTGTCCCGACTGTCCGCCTCTCCACGTACAGTCCTCTCCAGATTCCTCTCATTTGTTCAACATGTTCACAACGGCAGATAGCGGCGTCGTGGCGAGGGCACAAAGGCTCAGGAGGAGATCTGACCACCTAAGGAAGTGCCTTATTAGTAACGAAACATATGAACTAGCCTAGTGGCCGAGTGACACTACCTGACAACTATTCCGCCCGGGTTTGATTCCACCTGTGCAGAGAAAATATCTCCAAAAAATTTGCCGCTGCCTTTATTGACATGTGGGTCCCAATTGTCATCTACGCACACCACATCCAACACTTGCCAAAACTTCATCCCTCATTTTCTCTGTTTTTCACACACTCGACATTGTGTGGGCATTTTGAAAATAGCATATCTTTTTTACTGTGCATCATATGAAGATGTGCTATGCATGAATGTTGATCGGCATGATTTTAACTGGCTAGTAGTTCTAGTTTCGACCATGAATAAAACTTCCAACATGATGTTAACACTGTTTGAATAGTCCGTGTTAATACAAATGCTCTGCCTCTGAAAGCTGCAGTTTCTTATCTGAAACTGAACTTGGAGTTTCTTATCTAAAACTGAAACTTGTAGTTTCTTCTCTGAGAATCACATTGTCTACACTTTTATACTCCTATGAAACTACATTTTTTAAATGCTAAAAATAGATCTCTAAAATTCATAAAATACTTCATATACTCAATACTAAAAATCTGAAATTCAAAAGACATTCATATTTGAAAGTACTCTCAGAATACACAACACAAAACACAATTCACAACCTGCAAATACTGACAACCCTAAGCTCCTCCTGACAATTCACAACCTGACCCACTATTGGGCTGGGGGGGGGGACAGTCCCTCCTATTCCTCGGCGGTAGACAACCGCCCCGTGAGACGATGTGAACGGCGAGGGAGAGGATGGCGGGTAAGCATCGTCGGGCCAACTATTTTTCTCCTCTTGCAGTTGGGTTCGGTCAACGAAGAATCCACTGGCTCGCTCTGGCACGACACCCTCACAAACGGCCCCCTGTAGATGCTCGATCCTTCAATCTCTGGTGGATGCTCCATCTGGGATCGATACTCCCACCACCGCTCCCTCACTATCGAATTCGGTGAATCTTTTTGCTCCATGGCCCAGAGGAGCAGCTCTATGTACTCCCCCGCGACTCCCTTCGGGAGTATCGCCACCTTTTCGCTCTGTTGCAGATATTTGGACATGGATATCGCCGTCGCCGCTAGTTGGTCCTTGTTGTCAAACCAAGACTGTATCTCCAACATCCTAGCTAGCTTCACAAGGTCGCCATCTGTGATCCTCACGTATCGGTTGTACTCCTCCATCGATCTACTTCTCCACAGCACCTTCACTCGCCGGCGGTGGCTTTTGAATGGAAGAGGAGAGGAGCAGTGCTGGTTTTGGATTAGAACAGGAGAGGAGTGATGCTGGTTTTGGATTGGAACAGGAGAGGACGGGCGGTGGTTTTGCAATGGAAGAGGAGAGGAGCGGCGATGGATTTAGATTGGAACAGGAGAGGAGCGGCAGTGGTTTGAGAAGAGAAGAGCGGAAGAGCGGCGCTGGTCTTGGAAGTATTTTTTTGTTTTGCATACTTTGGGTCAAAGTTTGACCACGTACCGTATTTGACAAGAAAAATTTGAATGCATGTCACCAAAAATTGTATCGTTTGGTTTGTATCTGAATGTACTTTCAAATTATATTATTTTTGCAATGTATAACGTATATTTTATTTGCTAAAATCATGGTCAATTATGACCCAGAATAAAAGGGAGACTAGTTAATGTGGGGTCGCTTTCTTAATTGAAGGGTAAATTGATTTTGATTTTGATGCAGTCACAGCGCGCTGGCCCTCTCGTCCAATCCTAAATCTCTACCGCAATTTCCTCTCCCTCTTCTCCATTGCAAAACCACCTCCATACCTCTCAATCATCTCCATTCAAAAACCACCGTCTCGCCTATCCCTCTTCTCCATTGCAAAACCACCTCCTCTCCTCTCCATCATCTCCATTACAAAACCACCGTGTCGCCTCTCCCTCTTCTCCATTGCAAAACCACCTCCTCTCCTCTCCATCATTTCCATTCCAAAACCACCATCTCTCCTCTCCCTCTTCTCTATTGCAAGACCACCGTCTCTCCTCCCATCTTCCAAAGCTAGCACCGGACCACTCATAAGGACATTTATGGAGAGGATGCAGCAGCGAATCAGGCAGATCGCCGGTGGCGACCAGGCAAAGTTAGCCAGGTAGATGGAGATCCTTACTTGGTTTGACAATGAGTGGGAGATTTCGATGATGATGAGGGCCATGTGGCAATGTATGCGAAAGAGCGAGACGCCGGCGATGAGGGCGGTGATGTACATGTACTCCTCGGCGGCAGTCACGTCGTAGTCCTTCGAGTTCATCGAGTATATCCTCCGGGCGATGGAGCAGACAGATTCACCCAAGGTGAAAGTCAGGCGGAGGTGGTAGGCAACCAGAGGATAATGAATCGATCAAGTACGGTGTGTCGTTCGTGAGGGTGCAGAGCCAGCCAGAGCCACAGGAGTATTCGTTCTCCCACCGCAAGAGGAGGCTGGATGGTGTGACATCGCTTCCCCGCCATTCTCCATGGTTCCCTTGATGCTCGCCTCATTTCAATAGAAGCGGTAGGGTTTAAGGTAAGCTTCACACTAACCAAATATTCCACCTCCTCATGCTTACAATCAGTGTGACAGCTAAAAAATCATGCTTACAATCACTCTCCGAGTACTACGCCAATCACCCTTAAATAGCTCAGGACCTTTGGGTCAAAGTTGTCACACTATGTACAAATAAAGAAAAATAGATTGGTTCTTCTTTCAGAAAAGATTACTCCCTAGAAAACTGCCAATATAAGCTACTAGTATTTGGTTAGAGGATTTGCTGCCGGGAAGTAGAGCAAGGCCGGTTTTTGAAGGAAGTTATACCCGAGGGTCGCCAGGATGTCGCTAGGTGGGTGGCGGGTGGCCGGATCTGCCCACACTACGGTAGCGAGGAAGAAGGGGTGGGAAGCCCTCCCTCGCCAGCGATGCTTGGGAGAGAACGGCAAGTCACGTTGATCGGGACGCACCGGCAGTGGGTAAGAGCCGTCGCCGAGGACGACCTCGTGAATGTTGCACCTTCTCACCTTCCGCAGCGGAGAGGATCCGGCTAGATCTGGGACCAACGGTGAGTAGAGAGAGAGAGAGAGTGTGTGTGTGTGGCCACCGCTGTCGTGTTTAGATCTGGAGAGGACGAGACAGTGTGAAGAGAGCAACACTAGCAAGAAAGCGCGGAGGCTCCTGCCTATATAGTGGAGTACCAGTTTTCTTTTGTCTACCGGCCGGAGCCGGCTCGACCTCGGCAATGACTGTCGAGAAATATTCATGAACATGCCCCGAAGGTGCAGTTGTTGTCATTTTGATCTAAAGCACCGGATTATAACATATAACACGAAAAAATGCCACATGACAAGAAATCATAACCTCACTGCCCAAAGGAGACAAGATGAATCCCGACGGACAAACTAGACGAGGATCAAAGCTCAAATTAAAGATAAACTCGTAGAAAAGGGGTCCGTCGATAGATGTCCTAATTAACATAACCGACTTGACCTAGATGGCAGCCGAGTAGTCTTCATGCATGTGCCCCCAATGACTAGCCCAACTCAGTTGTCGCTGTTTAACCCTCGCAGTGATCTGAAGAACATGACACCTAATTTTGCGAGATGACAAGAAACCTTTTTTCGATTTCTCACCAGAACTACAGCCCTGTACAACACACCTGCACGATAACGTGTCTACTGGAGTCTGGTCACATGCATGGACGTACTGATCTTCCAGGTACCAACGTATGTACTCCTACAACACTTCTCTAGTAGTACTATCGCTCGTCTCTCTCTTCTATTAACTCAGCCGACTTGCGGGGACGGGGAGTGTGCCTATGGCTGGTTCTTAATTGTGGTCCCACATGTGTGTGTAAACGCAATATGACGCGCGTTCCATTCAGAGAGCAGCGTGCCAGACTGACCGACCGTCTGGGGTGCGATGCAAACGCGAAGGGCCTGCTATATACTCCGTACATGTGTACCGCCGTTTTCTTGAGGCTTTGCTCCATGGCGCAATCCATGGATACAAAATTAGTATACTATACTGTTTAAAAGTCGAGGGCGGGGCTTTACCCGCGTAGTAGGCGGGGCAGTTCCACCTAGTCGGTTTGATAGAGACACGAGAAGATGAGGGAGTAGGCTGCTGCGAACGTAGGGTTGTGTGATTTGACAGTGAGTTACTGCTGGACAGGTGGGGCCCGGTGTTTTGACTTGCCATTATCATTTTAACTACGGCGCTACGACCGGTGTGAGTTTCCTGATTCCTGACCACCTCCATACAGGTGCCTCTCGCGATGCTCCACCATGTAGAGGTTGGCTCTAGCTTGAGAGCCCACTCCTCCACTTTTTCCTTGCCTCATTACCCCACATATGCAAAAATGCCATGTAAAGCGGGCTTATAGCCCACTATTGTACTTGATCCTATAGGTGCTAAGCCTGCCACATAGGCATAAAGTCTGATGTGGCAAGTTAATTAAGAAGAGAGAGACTAGTTTGGTGACCCCGGGAAGAAACGGTGATAAGCGCGTGTACCTAGATGAAGCAAACTTAGCAAGAAAAAACTAAGCACCTATGCATTGGGGTCTTGAGTTGATAAGCCATTTAATTCCCATGGCACCTCATCTAAGCACCATTTCATTTGAAGAGGTCAGTCCTTGGCAAATCCAATAAATAGTACGAAGAAAGAGATAGAGAGAAGTAAACAAAAAATACTCTTATAGCCAACCTTATAGCTAACCTTGTTGTATGAGTGACTAAGTGATGACTATGTATGACATGCCAACATCAGATAGCCTAACGCACTGTGTTAAATCTCCAAGGGCGCGACAGTGCGAGCGAGGCGACGGTCGTGGTAGGCGCGACCATGATATGGGCTGCTGGCAGATCTTGGATCTGAGATCGAACGGTCACATGGTAAGTTGCTGAAAATTTGCAGAATAACCCTCCCGGATAGGATATTCACCCATAGGTCTAGAATCAGGCCATGCAACCGTTCAATCTCAGATCCAAGGGCACTCGGAAGCCCGTATCATGGGAGAATGGAAAGCTTTGTATCACCTATAATTTTCCCGACGCTTGACATGACAACGAAATCCATTTAATTGGGCGTCGAGTAGACATGACATCTAATTGGGCCCCCATAGTACATTGCATGAATCCATTTATCCACCAGGCAAGCCACTACCCTGCCATTCGCACGCCCCCCCCCCCCCACTCGATATTTTTACAATCGATAAAATGCTCCTAGTCGTACTATCCTTTCACATTACGGCATTTCCATTAATCCTAACCCTCCTCCCAAATCCATGGCGTCCCAAATCTCCATGATCGGTGGTCAGTACAAGGTTATAACCATCACCAGCGATGAGGTCGACATCATCTACACCCGTTCTTCCGCAATGGTGAAAGAATGCCTTGCTCGCTTGAAACGCTTGTTCAAAAGCTCAAATGATGAGTGGGTCGCTGGGCTAGATGTTGAGTACACCACAGTCCTGGGAAGCGAGAAGAATCTAAAGGAGGCAGAGAAGAAGAAGCCTGTCGTGATCCAGGTTTGCGTGCATGACTTATGCTTGGTCTACCACGTATGCCATGCCGACGTTGAGTGCGAGGAATTTAAGAAGTTCCTCAAGGGTGGCCGATTCAAATTCGTTACTGTAGACTTTAGGAACGATAAGGAAATCCTGGGTCGGATAGGCCTCATTGTAGGCGACCCCTTCGACCACCAGAAGGAAGGGCTGGTGCCCTCCCTTGATCAGCCTTCAACGCTAACCCTGGCAGGAGCCATGGTTCCTCCTTCGTACGGTGAACGAAAGAAACCTCCTCACACGTTTCATCATGCATGGTAGTGGATTGTACTATATATATACCACATCCACTATGCTGCAATGGATGGCTACCTTTGTTTCAATATCTACAAAGGTTGGATGAAGAGCAAGAGCCAAGTGTGCGGTTCAAGCAAAGAAGTATCGCCCAAGAGGAAGAGTGACAAGGCCGAAGTCAAGGACATGGACGAGGACTCCGAGTAAGGTGGCAGTGTCGTTGCTCATGGTGGTTCTAAATGCAGTGTATACCGGATTAGTTGCTTAGTATAATTTCTGGTGTGCTTAGTTATATTTGAGGGGTGTGTTGTGCTGAGCCCCCAGCAGAACTATGTTCTGTTTCTTCTCGTTATATTTCGTGCATTTCATCTTTTAGTTGGTATAGTACTACCACTTGTTTCTTCACATTATGTACGTACAATATATATGGCCAACATCATACACCCAGCAGTTTAGTTGTCAAAGAATTTTAGGGTGCTTAGTTTTGTCAAAGAATTCCAGGGTGCTTAGTTTTATTTGAGGGGTGTGTTGTGCTGGACACCATTAACTTATCATTGTGAGAATCGGCTTATTTTTGTCATGTAACATGGTCAACGGGTTTGATGTGAAAATAACAATGTCTAATGGCATTTCTGAGCAAACATCTAACTTAACGATGGCATTTTTGAGCAATCTAATTGCATTTTTGAGCAGGAATCTCACGGATCAATTGCATTTTTTGAGTAGTTGTACCTTCTAATGGCAAAACTGAGTAGTGATACACAACTACTGGCATAAATAATAAGAACCCAAGAATTAAATAGGTATGCTAATTTCTTTATTTCTTTACTTCTTTATACCTTTGTGTGCGAAACAATATACGCTGCCTCCCCCAGATTTTCTTTACAGAGGCAACATAGAACTATATGAGTGCCCAGTTAAATTTTGGAATGATTCCGGATTCGTTTGGCCTTTTTTATACATTAATTGAGTTTCTGGTCATTTAATGTGCATAATTCAAATTTGAACTACAAGCACATGCTCCCGTGCACCAAAGTTTATTGAAAAATCACATGTGTGTCCTCGGGTGAGAACATTGAGAATTGGGAATGAAATTCAAACATCCCGGCATCGTGGTTCGGCCGAGAACATTGAGAAGCTTGGTTTTAAAATTCTTGTAAATCCAAAACACGCCTGAAAATCATGAAACTTGGCATGTTGTCATGTCATGGTACTACCATGTTGTGGTAAAAAAATTGCAGAATAGGAACAAGTTTTGGTATAAGTTTCTTGCAAACCGGAGCTTCTCTCAAGAAGGCTCGTGGTTCTAAGAGGGAACATGTCACCTTTGTGTGCATAATTCAAACTTTAAATACAAGCACATGCTCCAGTGCACCAAAGCTGGTTGAAAAATCACATGTGTGTCCTTGGGTAAATTTCTAGGTCCCATGCCAGAAATGGGAATGAAATTCAAACATCTGGGCATCATGGCTCGGCTGGAAACATTGAGAAACTTGGTTTTTTAATTCCTGTAAACATGAAACACGCATGAAAATCATGAAACTTGGCTTGGTTTCATGAGATGGCACCAACATGTTGTGGTAATTTTGCTGTCTGATTTGTGATGGCGCACACATTAACAATCAACAAAGTCATTTTGGAACAAGTGTTGTCATGTTACAATCGGAAACACAAGTATTATTGAAACCGTGGGCGTTCTATTTACCATTTACGTGCCGCCACGCGTCCCCTTTTTATTAGCTAGGAGGCGTCGTGCAGGGTAGCTATTTCAGTACGGAAGGCGTGCGATCAGACTCCTGCGCGTGCTTATCGGGAGGAGAGCCCTTTAACCTCCATCTGCCGTCCACCTCTCTCCCAAGGTCTCCATTAATGGCGCCCGATCCTCTGTTTAATGGCGTGGCAATGTCTCACTCTACTGAGATTTCAGAGAGAAAAAAGAAAATCTGAAAAGAAAATTTTGCACGGATCTTGATGTAAGATCCGATGGACCTATATAGCATCTATTGCGACTTATAGCAAGACTGATGAATATATATAAGGACGACGAGAGTGGTTAATAATTGCCTTACATAATTAGGAAGATAATTAAAAAAGCCACATGCGGCTACTATCGAAAATACACAAGGGCAAAAGAAGAAGGAAGACGCATACAATGTTCTGGCTCGCTGATCTCTACTTTCTTTATGCATTGCAGGTCGCGGAGGCTAGTTCTTGCAGCGGGCGATGATCTCTTTCATCAGTTTCATGTCCTTAATACGCTGCTTGACAGCATCCATGAATTCCTCCACCAGCCTATTGTGCTCGATGCAGAGTATGGCATTCTCATCCACAAGTTTCTTGATGATGATGCATGTCCTCTACAACAAGGCAGCGGTCTCCTCCTCCTGCTTTGCCCTTCCAGCGATCTTTGCCCTCAGTAGGTCGCGATCACCCCGGAGCTTCACATTGCCCTCCCCTAGTTGTCGGATGACGCCGTAGCCTCGTCCTGCAACCTCGCCCAGCCGGAGATCTAATCCATCTGGCTATGGACCATCGCATGCATGCGCCTGTAAGAGTGCTCGCGAAACGAACCCAAAATAATTCCAAATTTAAACACAACACTCATGTACTAGTTGCATGTCCATCGTACGTAAATGTTCTAGAAATTCAAACACCATCCTTTCCCTCCGTAACACCATTTTGTCTTTCAAAACATAATGAAAAAAATCAGGTATACCATAAATAGTTTACTAGAAAGAATCATGTGGGATGCGATATAAAATATTTTGGCGCACCGTCTTGTCTGGCTTACGCAGGAAGCTTTGTCGTCTACAGTCCACCGCCCCCGCTTGAACCACACTTGCACGCCAGTGTCACGCGGCACTGAGGGAATTTTTTTTGCCACTGCGGAAATATCTATATCCCCGCCCCCTCCCTCCTACGAAAAGCCACATTTCCACTGTTCCTCCTTTCTTTCCAAGTTCAAACCTTCATTGCTGCTTACTGGCAGCTCAGCCTCCTCGCCAGCGACCCTTCTTCTTGCAGCGCCACCTCCTCGCCGGCGACCCTTCTTCTTGCTGCACAGCCTCGTCGATATGGTCAGGTAATCCACACCCCACCCACACCATCCTCCTCCTTTCCCGTCCCACATGCCCCGACTGAAAGAGTGACACCTTCCACCGAAATCACTGGCCCCCTCCTCCAATTAAGCGCCACCCACAACCATTTTACACGCAGTATAACATGGAGCTGAGTAGCATGCTGCCACATGCGCGAACGTGTAACACCTCAAAATGTTTAACCATGATTTATTAATCAAAATTTGGTCATGGTAAATTAAATTTTTATTTTCTGGATTTTCTCTTATTTCAGAACCACCCTTTTCTCCTGAATTATGGAGTTTTCACCCAAGTGAAAACCTTTCAAAATATTGTTGGACTTGTATATCTTTCCAAGACCATTTCTTTTATCAGTGGAATTATTTAAGAAATTATTTTTCCTAAGCTTTATTCCTTTAAAAATGGGTTTTCATAAGTTTTAGGGTTCCATTTGCACTACAACACTTTCAAATACTTCTTTAAAATCCCCACAAAATTTGGGGATGTCATGTGATGTTCCCACATCACTTTTATGCAAAAACCTCTTTTAGTCATTTGGAAATTTTGAGCCCTACCTCAAGTTTTCAAATCTGGATCAGTTTGTGGTTTGCACTGCAACCTATTTAAATATTTCTTTAAAAATTCCACCAAAGTTGGGAGATGTTAGTAGGAGTATATAATTCAACTTTATGCAAAAACCCATTGGTGTTCTTTGAAAAATTTGAGCAAAACATCCTAATCTTCATTTTGGTCTAGTTTAGTGTTTTGCACTGCAACCATATTTTATCTTGCTCTTGTTGCCTTGGGATTTGTCCTGTTTGAAGTACACTCTACCAAACCCTTAAGTCCAGGATATTGGACCCATTGGAGTATTTTTGGTCCATGCAATAATGCCCTTTACTTTCTGCCAAGATTTGGTTTTCTCACAAACTGGCACTAGGGAGTTTTTGTTTTTGTCAAACTAACCTTGCCACCCTCTTTATCATCTAAAGAGACTCTGATCTAGAGTTTCTGGCCACCCCAAGAGATGCCTAGATGACCATAGCATTCTGTCGAACACCTTGAGTTCATGAACAGAATTGGCATGAAACCTAGTTTGCATTTTGAACCTGCTTGCTTTGCCTAACTAGCATGTCTCATGGCTCTATCTTAGTCTATAGCCCCACCCTACTAAACCTCATGTGGATTAGAGCCCCCTGGCAGGCATTGGCATTTTGACGAGCACCTCGCATGCGTGCTCTAGGCGCGGCCAGAGCACGCGTTTTGCACGTGCGTGCGCCCGAGTCGGCGCGTCTGGCCCCCGGACTTTGCTCACCCCCAGAGCCACGCCCTACCCTCGCCCGCTCGCCAGAACCCTCCAAGCCACCCTGGCGCCCTACAGCGCCGCTGTCAGAGCTCGCTTGGCGGCACGCCGGCGCCACAGCAGGCTCCTGCCATGGACGGCGCCGCCCGAGCCACAGTGACGCGCCAGCTCGGCCCTGAACAGCTCGAGCTCAGCCATTCGCCCTGCCAAACCCCACCAGCCATCGCCACGCGCCCCCTGGCTACAGAAGAGCAGTTCGCCGGCGTTCTTATCCACGGCCACGGGAACCGACCTCTCCGGGTTATAAATAGCCCTCCCGATCACACCTGAGCTCGTCAGCAACCTTATTCAAGTGGTAGGAAGCCCCCTCCTCCCCCAGTTTGGCCAGAGGCCATCATCTCTCCCATCTCCGGCAGGTTCGGCCGCCGCCATGTTCCTGTAAAATCCGGCCAAGACCGAGGCCCCTAACCCCTCCCGTGCTTCCATCCTATTCCCCTCGATCCTGCAGAGCCACCCCACCTCTCAAACGCGATCGAGAGCCAGGTAGCTCGAGACCCCAATCCTCCCGAAACCACCGTCCGCCGTGGAGCTCGCCGCCGGTGACTCCCTTCGTCCCTGCCAGCCCTTCGACCACTGGGTGGACCGCCCTGGACTGGCGGATCCATCCCTGCCCTTGGAACCCCGTGGGGAGCCGCCGTTCATCGACGGTGATCGCCGGAGACCCGCCTCTGCTCGGCCAGAGGAGGAAGGAGGCGCGGCCGATTGGTCAAACCTGACCAGTGGGACCGATGGACCCACTGTCAGTGACCCAGCCCCACTGAAGGATGTTTTAAGTGGAAGCGCATTCCACCAAATATGCCTTCACTAGAGGACAACGTAAGTGCTGCCGAACCGTTTTCTTTTTTTGATTTTTATTAAAAATAGATTTTGACTAAACTTTGACTGGCTATAACTTTTAAAATACAAGTCCAATTGATTTGATTCTTTTTCTGTTGTTTCTCAAATTTTGTCTAGTTTATTTTCATATTTATTAGAAAAAAAATCAAACAACTTTTTTTTACTTTTTTGAAACTATGTGTTAATTTGAATTTTTCTTAAATAGGATTTTGGAGAGGGAGGCAACTTTCAAAAAATGCACACCCACTTGCATACTCTTGAAGGCAAGCATTTTGAACCCTGGCATAATATTGTTGTGTGTTGTTTGATACGGTTACAACACCACCTTGACTCGGAGTATTCGTTATTTTATGTGATGACATGATCATACTCATGAGTGCATATTGATGATTCCGTGCTGTTGGAATTTGATATGTTTATGATAGTAATCACCCTCGTATGCCGTTCATGCCTACCGGAAGGAACCTGGGAAAGTCTATGTCTTGGGTAGACACGAGCTTGTCTCTAGTTCTTCATCGAGACGGTTATGTCCGGTAAGGCATGGTGAGGTATGATGAGTGGTTATTCTGTCTTATTGGTGTGAAATATATTTCTTATGCTTATCATGCAAGAAATGATTTAACCTCCTGAGTCGACCATAGACCGAGTCTTGTTCCAGTAACCCCCATATTTGTTTCGTACTACCACTAGTCCCTGCCATAGGTAGGGTACGGTTCAGTAAGTTGTCAACCCCTTCCTAGCACACACCGTACTAAGAGGCCATGGTGGAAGATACCGGCTACATCCGGTAGGCATGCCACCTGGTCTGGGGGCATGGGTGTTTCCGGTTGGAGCCGAGGGGGTAGCTCCCCTAGTTTCATCGAGGCGTCGCTTCAGACACCCGATTGGTGCATTCTATTTCTACTCCCCTATTGCATATTCATGTTGTATATGAATAACCTCCTTGCGTGGATCATGGATTCTTATTCTGTCACTGACGTTGTGATCATAAAATATTTAAGAGCATGATTAACAATTGTATTATTATACCTATGTTCATAATGTTTGCGAGTACATTCAAAGTACTCACTGGCTTATCCCTGGCTGTTGACTTGGCCAGATTTCTTGCATGGAGAGGAGCGTTGTGATGACAGCCCCGGAAACTACGCAATGGTGATAGTAGGCTCGCGAAGATAGGAGTTATCCAGGTCAGCTGTTCCTGTGGGAAATGGAGCCCCATAGAACACTCAGGATCCACAAATCGCTTCCGCCATCAACCACTAGAAACCATTTGTTGTACTCATAGGCCAAAATGGTCTTGTAATACACATTTTGTATTTTGCTTGGAGTTTCTGTATCAAGTTGGTGTCTCATCAGCTAATAGTAATCCTGGGGCTGGTGAGCACAAGGGCCATTTTTTGGGAAATTAATATCCCGAAAATCCGGTCCTGACAGAACGTGGTCACTATGGCTGCCATGCATGTCGACCGCCAGATCTTGGAGGAGCACCTCGTCTTCAAGGCCACCGTCGACACCGCCACGCGGTTTTCTACTTCAAAATACTGTTCGTGATGTTTTCTCGAGGCCACCGCCAGTGCCTTCTAGTGATTTGTCCTATGTAATGTTAATATGCAATCTGATGTTCAGTTAACAGTTTGGTCCTTTGAAATGTAATGTTTAGTTAACACTTTGGTCCAACAGTTGCTACATTTCGTAGTAGTGTTCTCAAGCATTTACTACAAGAAAACTGTTATTCCATGACGGATTTCTGGTGATGTTCCCAGGAACCGTCATGATCGATGACGAATGTCTCTGTTTCGTCATGAAATCCGTCACAGGTTAGCGAGATGACAACAAACCCAACAACAATATTTGTTTTGTTAACTGTCTTATCTTCTAGTACATGTTTCTATTCTGCAATGTCGTGCTCAGTTAACTATTTTGGTTCATTTGGTCTGCTGTCCATTTAACTGTTTGGTTCAGTTCTTCAATTTGATTTTCATTTGTTGTGGGTACAATTTTGTATTGTTATGCATGTGACACCAATTGAATTTGGCTATACTCAGTACATATTCTACTGATAGTGTGGCAACTCTCAGTTAACCTGATCCAGATCTTCCTTATGTGTGTTGAAGGGAAACAATGGGAGACACTGCGGTTTACCATCGAGGTTTGTTCAAGCAGGGTCCTTTGGCTAATAGCACATAATTGTGCAATTGCAGGAATCATTCTAATATTTAGGTTTCTTACAATTTGGTCTTCCACATGGAGGTCCTGCCATCAGAGGCTTAGAACCACTGTTCGACCCATTTTGCATATGGGGAAATGAGATGTCCATGAATATCAGTCATGTCAAGAAACTCAGAAAGATTGTTAGGATTAAGAAACTTGCGACGAATAATAGCATGATCTTTGTTTGCACAATGAATAAGACATCAGTCAACTATAGGATGGTACCAACTCTTTTACCTTGTTTCTACCCCTTGCGCCATTTCAAAATTTACAACAGCGATTTATGCATAGCTTTGTTTTCAGTACTTTTCAAAGCAGTTCACCGATGATTACCTCTCAAACCACCTGCATGGTCAATAGGTGAGGAAGGTATTCATTCAACACCCACAGTACAATATTGAAGTCTTGCTGAAGAGGACGAAGGTTGGGCGGGCAATTATCCATAGCCACTGGCCTAAAGTTGCAAGGACATTCAGCATCACTGAAGGCTCAATATTTGCCTTCGCTTTTGCAATTTCCCAGATGAGATTCATCTGTCTATTTACCGTGTATGATGCTACTTTCCAAAGGTTTTTGATGCTGCATGTGAAACTTGGTGCTGTTGTGTAATGGCGTAACTGAGTGCCGAAGCTATCTGATGTAATTTGATTATGAAATCCTGGTTGCTTTTATACAGATATGAAATATCTGGCGTGTTTTATAAGAAATATCAGTTTGATTAGTACATGGATTATCAATAATAGGCTAATTACCCTGCTTATTGGGGTTTTCTATTTCAAACGGTTACTTAGATAGCACCATGGGCGATGAACTCAAACAACCCGCACGGTTTCTAGAAAGTAGGCATGTTCGATCAATTAACAATCACACATGGCTTCCGGTAGCGAACTGTTTGTGTTAGGCCACCTTGCACAAATGTTTGCACACAAAGAACTATGTGGGATGTACATACCTATGGAAATGATTTTCTGGGATTCACCGTGTGGGATGTATATACCTACGGAAATGATTTCTGGGATTCATCGTCTATGATGTACATACCTACGAAAATGATTTCTGGCCTTCACCGTGTGGGATGTACATACCTATGGAAATGATTTCTGGGATTCACCGTGTGCGATGTACATACCTACATAAATGATTGGGTTTCCATGCCTTGCCCGATCACACACGGCCCCAGCCCGGGTCCCAGGAGGGCCTATCCCCCATGATTTCTGGGTCGTGTGGGAAGGACCCCCCATCGCCCACACTCACTTGGTGACGGTTCCAAATGCCGTCGCAGAAAGGGGTTTTAAACTGTTCATTTAGGAAGTCACTATACCAGTGCCTTCTTGGCATATAGCCTCCTTGGCAGCGCCTACTTGGTCCTCTAGGATGTGATGGGTGACAAAGAGCGGAGTCGGTGGAACAGACAAGGCAGCCAGGGGATCTAAAGCATGGAGTCTCACAGACGGGGTAGGGACTTGAGCAGTCGACGCTGAAGGACGATCAGTCGAGAGAGGATCGGCGAATGAAACGGAAGCCCGAACTGGATCCCCGGATTGTTGGATGACTGTTTCTGGTGCTGGAGCCGACTAAGACACTTTGCTGGCGGGCACCCTCCTGCTCGAAGTCCTGCATTTTCTTCATGTGTTGCTCTGAGGCACGTCTTCATGGTCGTCATCATCTGGAAGTTCAATAACATTCGGTGGTGTTGCAAAACACTCGACCATAAGAGTTCAATGAAATAGAACAACTGATAAAGTGAGGGCATGGTTGTGGAGTTGTACCTGCCCGTGAAGTGGCCGCATCTGTAGTATCTTTGTCGTCTTGCTCCTTGTCAACATTCATAGACGTCCCAGAGGTAGCCGCACTAACAGTTCCAAAATCACACTCGATCAAGCCAGTAGATGAGTCAATGGATGCATAGAAGGCTAAGAGGAGAAGCAAAACACTTATGCAGAGGCGACAGGAACATCCACCTTGATCTTGGGTAAAGCCTTCCAAGGCTTCGAGGGAGCAACCTTGGGCTGCTTAGCGGCCTTTTCAGACGGTTCTGGGGATGAAGTCCGAGTGCGCTTCTGGACTTGTATGCTCGAAGGAGTTGCCTTGCCGCGCCCACCCGCTGGGTCTTGGCATTGTTTGGATCGGCATTCTGAGTGGGGTGGCGAGTCGACCTCCTCACTGCCGTCCAAGTCGTCGCTGTGATCGTCATGGTCATCTGGGGATTGACAGTCGCCACTCTCATCCGTGCTCTCCTTTCCTTCCTAAAATTGCTCTCCGTTTGGAATTGAATAGATCTTGGTGTAGATCTCAAAGGCGCAAGTCGACAAACATCAGTCAGATTTAAGAGCAGCTGCGAGAAAGAAAAAACTCGGCATTTGGAGCTTTACCTCTTCTGGTTCGTGCTCGGCATCAAATGCTAGGACCCTCCTGGACCCTATGGGGTTGTCCTTGTTCCCAGTTATGCTTCGCGGCCACTAAGCCACCGTCTCCTCGGTGACCTCCTCTGGGTGGACCCGAGCGGTGTCGTCAAAACTCGAATACATCCACATCAGATGGTCGCAGGCTTGGAGAGGCTGGATACGTCGACCGAGGAACACTTCCAGCAAGTCCATGCCAGCCACCCCCTCCTGGACTAATCTGACAACCTAGTCGACTAAATCAGTAACCTTGCCTTTCTCCTCTGGAGCCACGGTCAGCAATGAAGGTAGCCGAGGTCGATCTATGGTAAAAGGGGGGAGACCAGTCGATTGGCCAGGAGTAGGAATATCCTTGCAGTAGAACCAGGTCGACTGCCATCCCCGGACTGACTCAGGAAGAGTAATGGAAGGAAAAGTACTCCTACCGATGGTCTGAATCCCTAGACCCCCGCACATCTGAATCACATGCGTCTTCTCGTCAGTCATATGGGCCTTCTTCACCGACTGAGATCAGCAAGTGAAGATATGCTTGAACAGACCCCAGTGCGGTGGACAACCCAAGAAATTTTCACACATCAAGATGAAAGCGGCAAGATACTTGATGGTTTTAGAGGGAAGTGGTCGATTTGAGCGCCGAAAAAGTTCAGGAAACCCCGGAAAAAGGATGTGGAGGCGAAGAGAAACCGCGGTCGACATGGGTTGCGAGGAGAACGCACTCACCCTCCTGCGGTTGAGGCTCGGACTCGTTCCCTGACAACCTCCAAGATCCGTGGGCAACCAAGCCTGCACTGGCCAAGTCCTCCAAGTCTTCTTTCTGGATTGTAGATCAAATCTAGTCCCCCTGGATCCAACCGGGTGGCAAACCGGACCTTGAAGACGACCCCCGACTCATCTTCTTGCCCTTCGCCGTCGCCGCCTTCTTCGAGTACTCCAGAGCCACCGTCTTGTCTTTCCCCATGAGGCGGAGTGTGCACGGGCCGATTGGAGACGACGAGAGCGGGGGAGAATGCGGTGGAGGAATAGAGGAGGAAGAGATAGATTGAGGCGCACTGTACATAGCATCGACCTAAGCACTATTTATGAGGCTACTTCTGAGTGGCTAACGTGTGGGCATGAGTAATCTAATCATATCCTGTAGCAGTCGCACGCCCAATACATGGCGGAAAAGGCAGCATGAGGATCGAGGCGCCCCTGCCTATCCACTCCGATAACTACGGTATGCTCCGTCCCGCGGGCTTCTCCAAAATTTTGAATCCCCTGAGATCCAGGAAGCACAAAGCAACCAATCGCTCCAGGATTTCGCACCATAGCAACACTCGAAGACCGTTAGCATAGTTCACTCGACGACCTCTAAATCAACTGAGGCGACTGAAATAAGGTTGAAGCCTCAGCATGATTTCCAGACTCCGGTAAAATGCCTCCAAAGTGAAGAATCGAGTCAGAATCAACTTCTACCCTTCTTCACTCAGACCTCAATCCATTCGGGGGATAATGACGATGACATGAACCTAGGGTAGGGTCATAGGCCTGTCCTAGATGTCCTACCCAAGGTCACTACCCTAAAGTCAAGAACATTCAAGAATCAACAGAAGATACCGACTGAAATCACCTTGGAGTGCAATCCACTCGACCAGCTATCCAACTCGGATGCCCCAATTCCACTCGACTATTATATAGTCTTTCGACCACATGAAGAATCACTCGGAGAACAGAAGGTCTAAAGCCACCCAGGACGGCAACGGTCAGGCATTCACTCTGTAGTGTTAAAGGCCATTTATATCTCTTTATAGCTAGCGTTACCAGTAACGCCTTGCCTTAATGTATACTGAACCTTGTATAACTGAGGGCTGGAGGGGTCCGGCACACTCCATATAAGCCACCCCCTCCTCAGGTATAAGGGTTCGCAACCTTGTAATTCCCATGCATATTCCAGTCAAACAAGCCTCTGGGCACCAAGACGTAGGGCTATTACTTCCTCCATGAAGGGCCTGAACTCGTACATCTTGCGTCCACAATCTCACAAAGCTAGGATCTGGCCTCTTCCTGCGTACCCCCATCCTTACTGTCAGACTTACTCCCATGATAGTGTGCGCCCCATACGGAACGAGGCCGAATAGGACTAGGAGAGGGGGCAGTGCCCCCCTTTCCTTCTCCCCCTCTCTCTTTCCCCTTTCACCCTCCGGTAAAAGGAAAGGGGGGCGAATCCAACTAGGATCCCAAGTAGGATTCCTCCTACTTGGGCACGCCTAGGGCTAGCCTCCTCCCCCTCCCTCCTTTATATACGTGGGGGCGCCTACAACACACATCAATTGTTCCAAGCCGTGTGCAGCGCCCCCCTCCACTGTTTACGCCACCGATCAAATTCACGTAGTGCTTAGGAGAACCCCTACGCGGATCACTTCACCATCACCATCACCATGCCGTCGTGCTGAAAGAACTCTCCCTTGACACTTTGCTGGATCAAGAGTTCAAGGGATGTCATCGAGCTGAAGTGTGCAGAACTCGGAGGTATCATACGTTCAGTGCTTGATCGGTCGGAACAAGAAGAAGTTTGACTACATCAATCACGTTAACAAACGCTTCCGCTTTCTCTCTACCATGGTACGTGGACACACTCTCCCCCTCTCGTTGCTATGCATCTCCTAGATAGATCTTGCGTGAGCGTATGAAATTTTTGAACTTGCATGCTATGTTTCCCAACACGGTTGGAGCGCGAAGAAGTTCGACTACATCAACCGCGTTGTTAAACGCTTCCGCTTACGGTCTACGAGGGTACATTGCATGCTCTTCTTTGGTGTGTGTAGGTCATTGCGTGTGTGTAGATTTTTTCCATGCAATGTTTCCCAACAGAGCAAATGTCAAGTCTTAAAATTAACTTCCATAAAAGCGAAGTGTTCTGCTATGGAGAAGCCGTTGAGGCGGTAGCCGATTATGCGAACCTATTTGGTTGTGCACTTGGCCAATTCCTGATCAAATATCTGGGAATACCGACTCATTATCGACGTCTCACCATTGCGGAGTGGAAGCATCTATAGGAGCAACTAGAGAAACGATTGAGCAGCTGGAAAGGCAAGTTGCTCTTAGTTGGAGGACGACTGGTTTTGATAAACTTTGTCCTCACAAATATGGTTCTCTATATGCTTTCTTTCTTCCAACTTCCAAAAGGGGTCTTGCAAAGATTGGACTATTTTAGGTCCATATTCTTTTGGCAAGGAGATGGTGAAAAGAAAAAATACCGGCAGCCCAAATGGAGCATGGTTTGTAGGCCGAAAGACCAAGGTGGCCTTGAAATTCATGACCTGCAGGTCAAGGATGAGGCCCTACTTAGTAAATGGTTGTTCAAACTTCTTACTGAGGATGGTCTTTAGCAAACCATGCTACACAACAAGTATCGAGGCTAAAAGGCGTGTCTCAGGCATATTGGAAACCTGGTGACTCTTTTGGGCTGGCCTAATGACGACATATGTAACACCCACAATGCGGCTATATCTCCCACGTGTCAGGGCACGACTTAGAGGCATAGCTGCATGGTAGGCCTGTCGAACGAGAGGTAATCTTTACACATCCCATGTACTGAATAAGTAAGGGATAAAGAGTCGGCTTACAATCGCCACTTCACGCCATCCATAAATTATCCATACATCATCCAAAATACAATCAAAGGTCCAATTATGGAACCAAAATAAAGAAAGACAACCCTAAATGCTAGATCCCTGATCGTCCCAACTGGGCACCACTACTGATCATCCGGAAAAGAAACATAGTAGCGACCCAAGTCTTCGTCGAACTCCCACTTGAGTTCGGTAGCGTCCCCTGCACTGGCATCATCGGCACCTGCATCTGTTTGGAAGTATCCGTGAGTCACAAGGACTCAACAATATCACACCCGCAAGATCAAGACTATTTAAGCTTATGGGTAGGAAAGGGTAGTGAGGTGGAGCTGCAGCAAGCACTAGCATATATGGTAGCGAACATACACAAAAGATATTGAGAAGAGAACCAACACTAGGTCGAGAATCTATAAATGATCAAGAAGTGATCCTGAAGCTACTTACGTTCAAGCATAACACGAGACCGTATTCTCTTCCCAGACTCCGCCGAAAAGAGACCATCACGGTTACACACGCGATTGATTCATTTTATTTAAGTTAAGTGTCAAGTTTTCTACAACCGGATATTAAACAAATTCCCCTCTACCCATAAACACGGGCACGGCTTTCGAAAGTTCAAACCCTGGACGGGTGTCCCAACTTAGCCCATCACAAGTTCTCACGGTCAACAAAGGATATTCCTTCTCCTAGGAAGACCTGATCAGACTCGGAATCCCGGTTACAAGACATTTTGACAATGGTAAAACAAGACCAGAAAAGCCTCCCGATGTGCCGACAAATCCCGATAGGAGTCGCACGTATCTCGTTCTCAGGGCACACCGGATGAACACTACGTACAACAAAAACCAACCCTCAAGTTTCCCCGAGGTGGTGCTACAAGTGGCTCTGTTTTGGACCAAAATTTAGAGGAGCACTGGCCTGGGTGTTTAAAATAAAGATGACCCTTGAGTCCGCGGAACCCATGGGAAAAGGCTTAGGTGGCAAATGGTGAAACCAAGGTTGGGCCTTGCTGGAGCAGTTTTATTCAAAGCGAACTGTTAAGGGGTTCCCATAACACCCAACCACATAAGGAACACAAAATCAAGGAACATAACACCGGTATGATAGAAACTAGGGCGGCAAGAGTGGAACAAAACACCAGGCATAAGGCCGAGCCTTCCACCCTTTACCAAGTATATAGATGCATTAAAGTAATTACAATATAATAATGATATCCCAACAATACCCATGTTCCAACATGGAACAAACTTCAACTTCACCTGCAACTAGCAACGCTATAAGAGGGGCTGAGCAAAAGCAGTAACATAGCCAAACAACGATTTGCTAGGAAAGGTGGGTTAGAGGCTTGACATGGCGATATGGGAGGCATGATATAGCAAGTGGTAGGTAGCGCGGCATGGCAATAGAGCAAACAACTAGCAAGCAAAGATAGAAGTGATTTCGAGGGTATGGTCATCTTGCCTGCAAAGTTCTCAGAGTTGACGAAAACATGATCCTCGTAAGCGTTCTCAACAGGTTCCTCGGTCACATACTCGTCTTCCGGCTCTACCCAAAGCAAGAACGCAAACAAAGGACGAACCATCAATCACAGTGCAATGCACAAGCAACATGATGCAATATAGGGCATGACTTGCGAGACATGATATGCAATGCATATGCATGCTCCGGAAGGGAAAGAATGATCAAGTAATCAACTTGGCAAACCAAGTGCGCCGATGGAAAGATGAGATTATTTTGGTTGAAATCGATATAAGGATCACCGGAAATGGATGCACAGTTTGCAAATGGCAAGCAAAACAAGAATGGCACAATTCTACGATTAATAGCACGATGCCATCTAGAAGGCAACAAGAAACTAAGCTACTTCACTCCAACATAGCAACAAAGCATATGGCACTGATGTACAAGAGATACTTGACACAACATGAACACTGAGCTACGGCTAAATCACAAAAGATAAGGTTCAAACAAGCATGGCAAAAGTGCAAAAGATATCAGCATCACAAACTTAGTGAAAATACTAACATGCTTGAAATAACACCAGGAAGCCATGTTTAGAGCTAGCAAAAAACATCCTACAGGAACATATGATAACAAACAAAGGCATGGCATAATTCTACTAAATGCATAGATCAAAAGTCACTTACTGATCATGGCCAAAAAGGCACAGAAGATATGATGGCACCCATGTAAACATAGCATGTTTTATTAACAGTTTCAGACTTAGCAGAAAAACAGAGCATGGCATAAACAGAATTATGGTAGCAACTTTGCGAGCTGAAACCACTCAGCACAAATTATTTCATGACAATATAAGCATACCAATAGCAAGACGACATGTTCATGAAGCTAACCATGGCAAGAACGAGCTCAAAGGATGCATGGATCAGTAGCAATAACCATGGAAAAATTGATTAACATGTTAACATTCTGCCAGGAACATTTTATAGCAAAAGTAGAGCAAGAACAATACATGCTAGACAACTCCATAATTGCAAACAGGGCCATGGATGGATAGATCATAACCACATGTTCACAACATCCTTACTGAAGCAACTCAAAACAAGCACAGATCTCACTTTAGCATCATGTTTACATGACATCAAAATAACAGCAGGAAAAGGACTTTACAAAATCCTAAGTCCCTGAAAACAGCAACATTGCGGAGGCTACTTTGCATGCTTGTGCTAGTCACCACATAGATCAAAAAAAATGCAAGACAAGCACCTTTGTAAATATGGCATATTTTAGTTCAAAACACATGTAGACCTCATGCCCAAATAATGCACACATCAAATTTGACAAACATGACAAATCACCATGATACGATAAGTAACAGCAGTTAACATTTTATAGCACTCTTGCATCAATGAAAATGGCATCATAATGTACTGTATCATGCATGGAAATGCTATTGGCATGAAGCGCTCAACGAGATGAACAATTTGATATATCATATGCCAGATTTGGAGCCACGGTCATGGAGATATCAGGCAATAAACATGGGCATAAAATAATGCAGAAAAGGAACTTAGAAGAAAATCGGGTCAACCTCCCCAGATTTAGATCTAGGGTTCATTGCACGGGAACCGAGGCAGGGCTGGAGCTTCACCGGAGTTGGTCACCGCGGGGTCGCCGGAGTAGGCGCGGCGAGGCGGCGAGGAGCTTGGGGCGGCGCCGGTCGGGCACGGCGGCAGCGGACGTGGCGCGGGGCGGCGGGCGAGTGCGGGCGGCGGCCGGAGCGAGGCGGGTGGGTCGCCAGAGTTCGCCAGCGTTGGCGGCGAGCGAGGCGAGGCAGCGAGGGCGCGGGAGGCGCGGGATCGGGCGGCGGCGGCGAAGGGCTCGGGGGCCCGACCCGGGCTCGGGCGGGCCGGCAGTAGTGGGCGGCGACGTTGCCACATGGCGCTCGCCAGTTGGCTGCAGGCGGTGGCGCGGATGCGTCCGGTCCGATCCGGACGTGTCCGACGGTGAAGAGGGGCTAGGCTAGGGTTGGACTGCGCGAAAATTTCGGAGGGGAGCACCTATTTATAGGTAGGAGGAGGTAGGAGTGTCCAAATGAGGTGTAGTTTTCGCCCACACGATCGTGATCCGATGATGGAGGACATGGAAGTGGTTTAGACGGATTATTGGGCCTTTATTGGAGGGGTTCTGGGCTGCAATACACATGAGGCCTTTGCGGTTACCCGGTTAACCGTTGGAGCATCAAGCGACCTCCAAATGGAACGAAATTTGACAGGCGGCCTACCGGTGATGTACCGGGGCCACTTGGCAAATCTCGGTCCATTCTAAGAACGTTTAACACCCTCTCACAAAAAGAGACAAGACGGGTGTGCCGCTGCATGTAGGAGTGTTGGATTGCAAAATGGACAATGGGGAGAAAGCTCGGATGCATGGGACGAACACGAATGCAAATGCGATGCACATGATGACATGATATGAAATGCAAGACAATAATCGAATGCAAAACGAAGACAAAACCCAACCACGAAGGGAATCTCATAAATTAAAGCCGAAAATGGCAAGAGTCAGAGTTACAAATATGGCAAGTTACATCCGGGGTGTTACATCACTCCACCACTACAAGTGGGTCTCGTCCCGAGATCTAGGACTGAAAGAACTCTGGATATTCAGAACGGAGGTGGTCCTCGCGTTCCCAGTTGGCTTCTCGATCAGAATGGTGTGACCACTTCACTTTCAGGAATTTGATTGACTTGTTTCGAGTATTGCACTCGGTTTTTTCAAGAATAGCAACGGGATGCTCATGATAAGACAGATCTTCTTGGAGATCAATCTCTTCAAAGTTGATGGTGCACTCAGGTGTCTTGAAGCACTTGCGAAGCTGTGAGACGTGAAACACATCGTGCACATTTGCGAAGTTGGATGGAAGCTCAAGTTGATAGGCGAGGTCGCCTCTTTTGCCAATGATCATGGAAGGACCCACGTATCTAGGGGCAAGCTTCCCTTTGATACTGAAGTGACGAGTACATTTCATTGGAGAGACACGGAGGTAGACATGGTCTCCGATCTCGAAAGCCAAGTCACGGTGCTTGCTATCATAGTAACTCTTCTGGCGTGATTGCGTGGCTTTGTGATTTTCACGGATGACTTTACACATTTCGTCAGCTTCTGTGATTAAGTCATTGCCAAGAAGTTGGCGTTCACCAGTCTCTGAAAAATTGAGAGGAGTACGACACTTTCTTCCATAGAGAATTTTGAATGGGGCCTTGCCCGTACTCGCTTGGAAACTGTTGTTGTAGGAGAACTCGGCATGTGGAAGACAATCTTCCCACTTCATACCGAAGGAAATGACACAAGCGCTAAGCATATCTTCAAGAATTTGGTTGACTCGCTCGACTTGGCCACTAGTTTGAGGATGGAAAGCTGTGCTAAAGCGAATGTTGGTGCCCATGGCCTTCTGAAAGGAGTCCTAGAACTTGGAGGTGAAAATGGTTCCACGATCTGAAGATATCAATTGCGGAATTCCGTGCAAAGAGACAATCCTAGAGGTGTATAGCTCTGCCAGCTGAGCTACTGTTATAGATTCTTTGATAGGAATAAAATAAGCCACTTTTGTAAGCTTATTGATGGCAACGAAGATAGCATCATTTCCACGCTTAGACTTAGGAAATCCAGTCACGAAGTCCATTTCAATATGGTCAAACTTCCATTCTAGAATAGCAAGAGGTTGGAGTAGACCAGCTGGCCGTTGGTGTTCTGCTTTCACCCTTCTGCAGACATCACATTCATTCACGAATTGAGCAATTTCTCGCTTCATTCGAGTCCACCAATACGACTGCTTGAGGTCATGGTACATCTTCGTACTTCCAGGATGGATGGGTAGGAGGGAATTGTGTGCCTCGTTCATAATGACTTTCCTTAGATCCCCTTTAGGAACCATAATCCGGTCCTCTAAGAATAGAGTGTCTTTGTCATCAATGTGATAGCACTTGTACTTGGGTTGGCTCTTGGCAATCCCATTTTTCACCTTCTTCACCATGGAATCAGGAAGTTCTGCCTCACGAATTTGATCTTCTAAAGTGGGAGAGACTTGGAGGTTGGCAAGAAAGCCTTGAGGAACAACTTGGAGGTTTAGTTTGCGGAAAGCTTCACACAGGTCCGGTTGGAAGGGCTTGAGAACTAAGTTGTTGCAGTAAGCCTTCCTGCTCAAAGCATCTGCAATGACATTGGCCTTGCCTGGAGTATATTCAATACTCGGATTGTATTCTTGAATCATTTCGACCCAATGAGTCTGTCTGAGGTTGAGGTTGGGTTGAGTGAAGATGTACTTGAGGCTTTTATGATCTTTGAAGATGTCCACTTTCCTTCCCAACAAGAGATGTCTCCATGTTAATAATGCATGGACAACTGCCGCCAACTCAAGATCATTAGTGGGGTAGTTCCTTTCGTTGGTATTCAACTGACGAGAGGTATAGGCCACAACTTTCTTCTCTTGCATTAGCACAGCACGGAGACCTTGCAGAGAGGCATCACAAAAACTTTGAATTGTTTGGATTCATCGGGAGGACTCAAGACAGGAGTTGTGACTAACTTCTCTCTGAGGGTGTTGAAAGCAACGTCACACTCAGGTGTCTAGACATACTTCACATGATTCTGGAGGAGGCTGGATAGAGGCTTTGCAATCTTAGAGAAATTCTCAACGAATCTTCGACAATAGCTAACTGCGGAGCTTCTTGACATTCTGAGGAGATTCCCAATTCACAATTGCAGACACCTTCTCGGGACTAACAGCGATGCCCTTGGCGGAGATGATATGACCAAGGTAGAGAACCTCATCAAGCCAAAACTCACACTTTGAAAACTTCACATAGAATTGATGCTCTCTGAGTTTCTCAAGCACCAATCTCAAATGCTTGGCATGATCCTCCTTACCCTTGGAAAAGACCAAGATATCATTGAGATACACCGGGACGAAATCATTTGTGTAAGGGTTGAAGATGAAGTTCCTCATGCAAGAGAACATTGGAGGAGCATTGACAAGGCCGAAAGACATGACAGTATATTCATAAGAACCATAGCTTGTTCTGAATGTTGTCTTGGGGATATCTTGTTCACAAATGCAAATCTAATGATAACCCATATGGAGGTCAAGCTTGGAGAATACTTTGGCACCCTTAAGTTGCTCGAATAGCTCATTGATGTTGGGAAGTGGATACTTGTTCTTTATTGTCTTCTTGTTCAATGGATGGTACTCGACGTAGAGTCATTCTGTTCCATCCTTCTTCTTGACAAAAAGAACACCACAACCCCATGGAGATGCACTCGATCTGATCAGACCCATACGCTCATGTTCATCGATTTGTTTCTTCAACTCCTTCAACTCCTCTGGTCCAAGCTTGTAAGGATTGCAAACAGGTTTTGTGCTAGGCTAAAGATCAATAAAGAATTCAATTGGCCGGTGAGGAGGCATTCCTGGAAGCTCTTCTGGAAAGACGTCTTCATATACACAAACGACTGGAATCTGAGAGATGGAATTCAACTCGCCCTTCTCATTGAGAGAAAACAATCAAATGGTATCATCATGAGCGGCATAGATGATCACATCCTCAGAAGAGTGTGTCAATTGAATCTTCCTGGCAGCACAATCAAGCTGATCCTTGTGCTTAGAAAGCCAGTCCATGCCGAGAATTAGATCAATATCTGAGTCACCAAGAACAATTGGAGAAGACAGAAATTTATAGTCGCCCATCTCGATAGACACATCCGGGACGCAATTATTAGATGTCATTTGCTTACCCGGGGACACAATCTTCAACGGGAAAGGAAGCTTTTCGGTCACAAACTCATGCTTGGCAACAAAAGGTCTTGAAATGAAAGAAAGCGATGCACCAGTATCAAACAATACTTTTGCAGGAAAGGAGTTAACTGGAAGGTTACCCACGATCACTTCTGAAGAATCCTCTGCCTAGGCTGCGTTCATCATGTTCACCTTAGCATGTTTGGGATTATGCTTGACCACTGCATTGCTGGCAGATCTCACAGAAGGAGGAGGCAGAAAGTGCCTTTGGTTGAAGCATTTGTTTGCATAGTGCCCTTTCTGCTGACACTTGTTGCAAGTAACCTCTGAGAGCAGCCGATGATAAGGATCACTTGAACTTGGAGTATGAGACTGAGCTTTGTTCTGATAGCCTAGGTTGGGTGGGTGGGAAGATCCATTGCCACCTTTGCTCTTATGCTGATAAGGCTGACGAAACGGAGGAGGGGGAGGCAACCAGAAATTATGTTCCTTAGCTGCCACTTGTGTTAAAGAAGATTGAACTGCATCCCTGACTCTCTTCTTAGATGCCTCACACTTGAGCTGAGCAGCTTCTTTCTTTAGTGCCATGTTGTAGAATTCATCAAACTTAGTAAGCTCAAGAAGCATGAGAGCTAATTGCAGATCTTCTCTGAGGCCACCTCTGGTTTGATAAATCATACTCTTTTCATCAGGGACGTCTTGTTTAGCAAAGCGAGCAAGTTTCTGAAACTGGATATTGTATTGATACACGGACATGCTGCCTTGCTTGAGATTGCGGAACTCCTCATGCTTGCTCTCAGCTACACTTGGTGGGATGTGATGAGCATTGAAGTCTCGACAGAAATCATTCCAGGTAATCACACGACCTCCTCTGGAATCTCTGTATTGTTGATACCACTCAGCAGCTTGATCCTTGAGTTGAAACGAAGCAAACTTGACAAAGTCCTCAGGTCTGAAATTGCTACATTCAAAATGTTTGCAGATGTCTACGAGCCAATCATCAACGTCTGTGGCCTCGACACAGTTGCGGAAGGACTTCGGCTGGTTTGCGAGGAACTGGTCGAGGGTAGCAAACTAAGGCTGATTGTTTCCTTGGCCTTGATTTCCTTGGTTGCCTTGCCCTTGTTTGCGCTCTTGCAAGAGTTGCAAAAGCATCTGAGTGTTGGCGTTGGTGGCTGCCATGACAGCTTGCCAGGCCTCCGGAGGTGGAGATGTTGGTGGAGGGTTCGACTGATCCCCATCATTGCGGTCCGAATTCTGACGCATTGGAGGAGCCATCCTGAAGAGGTTGACATCCGTTAGAATTTTGAAAGTAAGATATTCAAACTGAATCAATGGATCAAAATTGGAACATAAAGTCTGAACATTCGAACAAGGAAGAATGAATGAATTCCAAAGTAAATCATCACACTTCTATTAAGTTGAGAAGCCACTTAGATAAAGGTAGATGAATAAAGCAACAAGGTACGGATATGAACAAATAAGTGGTAAGGATTACCCAATCACAAACCAAATATCTGCGTGAAGAAATACTAGAGCTACTTGAATTCCCACCTATAAAACTCCCGAAACTTTCTGGTTATGCAATCAGGTGTTGGGGATACAGGGGAAGCATAATATCTCACCCAAAACTAACAAATCTTGCGTCCAGTTGTATCCATCCTTCAACACATAACCAAGAAACCTTCGGAAATCATTTACGTCAACCTTCAAAAAGCATCCATTATACGAGTTATGGCAATACTCCCGAACTCCCACCCCAATATTGGGTGGCGTCGAGGTTATCTCACCAATAACTGCATAAAAGAGATTTTCAATGTCGGCGAACTCAGGTATTCCAGAACTGCAACGATAAAATTATGACGACAACACCTCGGAGCTCAACTCCCCGGGACACTGCCACTACCCCTAAATGATAGGAGGCACCAAGGACAATTTTCTCATCACAAGACTATCGGAACGATTCCAAGATACCCGCGTGATCCTAAATTTTTTCTCCCGAAATTTAAGGAGAGAAGAGGCAAAACTTCTACGTCAGGAGGCCTCACGAGAGCGATGAAGGGACTGAGGAGTAAAAAGAATCCTACTCTCCGATATACATAATCCTAAGACTCAAAACATTATCTTCTAGACTCGACAATGTCAGTGATTTGATCAAGCAGGGGGCTCCAAAGTCGGGGATGGCTCTGATTACCAACTTGTAACACCCACAATGCGGCTATATCTCCCACGTGTCGGGGCACAACTTAGAGGCATAGCCGCATGGTAGGCCTATCCCAAGAGGGGTAATCTTTACACATCCCATGTACTGAATAAGAAAGGGATAAAGAGTCGGCTTACAATCGCCACTTCACAACATACATAAATAATCCATACATCATCAAAAATACAATCAAAGGTCCGATTACGAAACCAAAATAAAGAAAGACAACCCCAAATGCTAGACCCTCGATCGTCCCAACTGGGCTCCACTACTGATCATCCGGAAAAGAAACATAGTAGCGACCCAAATCTTCGTCGAACTCCCACTTGAGTTCGGTAGCGTCCCCTGCACAAGCATCATCGGCACCTGCATTTGTTTGGAAGTATCCGTGAGTCACAAGGACTCACCAATCTCACACCCGCAAGATCAAGACTATTTAAGCTTACGGGTAGGAAAGGGTAGTGAGGTGGAGCTGCAGCAAGCACTAGCATATATGGTAGCTAACATACACAAAAGAGAGCGAGAAGAGAAGAAACACTCAGTCGAGAAGCTATAAATGATCAAGAAGTGATCCCGAAGCTACTTACGTTCAAGCAAAACACGAGACCGTGTTCTCTTCCCAGACTCCGCCGAAAAGAGACCATCACGGTTACACACGTGGTTGATTCATTTTATTTAAGTTAAGTGTCAAGTTTTCTACAACCGGCTATTAAACAAATTCCCCTCTACCCATAACCACGGGCACGGCTTTCGAAAGTTCAAACCCTGCAGGGGTGTCCCAAGTTAGCCCATCACAAGCTCTGACGGTCAACAAAGGATATTCCTTCTCCCAGGAAGACCCAATCAGACTCGGAATCCCAGTTACAAGACATTTCGACAATGGTAAAACAAGACAAGCAAAGCCTCCCGATGTGCCGACAAATCCCGATAGGAGTCGCACGTATCTCGTTCTCAAGGCACACTGGATGAACACTATGTACAATTAAAACCAACACTCAAGTTTCCCCGAGGTGGCGCTGCAAGTGGCTCTGTTTTGGACCAACACTCAGGGGAGCACTGGCCCTGGGGTTTAAAATAAAGATGACCCTTGAGTCCGTGGAACCCAAGGTAAAAGGCTTAGGTGGAAAATGCTAAAACCAAGGTTGGTCCTTGCTGGAGGAGTTGTATTCAAAGCGAACTATCAAGGGGTTCCCATAACACCCAACCACGCAAGGAACGCAAAATCAAGGAACATAACACTGGTATGACGGAAACTAGGGCGGCAAGAGTGGAACAAAACACCAGGCATAAGGCCGAGCCCTCCACCCTTTACCAAGTATATAGATGCATTAAAGTAAATAAGAGATAATAATGATATCCCAACAATACCCGTGTTCCAACATGGAACAAACTTCAACTTCACCTGCAACTAGCAACGCTATAAGAGGGGCTGAGCAAAAGCGGTAACATAGCCAAATGACGGTTTGCTATGAAAGGTGGGTTAGAGGCTTGACATGGCAATATGGGAGGCATGATATAGCAAGTGGTAGGTAGCGCGGCATGGCAATAGAGCGAACAACTAGCAAGCAAAGATATAAGTGATTTCGAGGGTATGGTCATCTTGCCTACAAAGTTCTCAGAGTTGACAAAAAGTTGATCCTCGTAACTGTTCTCAGCAGGTTCCTCGGTCACGTACTCGTCTCCCGTCTCTACCCAAAGCTAGAACACAAACAAAGGACTAACCATCAATCACGGTGCAATGCACAAGCAACATGATGCAATATAAGGCATGACATGCGAGACATCATATGCAATGCATATGCGTGCTTCGGAAAGGAAAGAATGATCAAGGCATCAACTTGGAAAACCAAGTGTGCCGCTGGAAATATGAGATGATTTCGTTTGAAATTGATATAAGTATCACCAGAAACGGATGCACGGTTTGCAAATGGCAAGCAAAACAAGAATGGCACAATTCTGCGATTAACAGCAAGATGCCATCTAGAATGCAACAAGAAACTAAGCTACTACACTCCAAGATAGAAACAAAGCATATGGCAGTGATGTACAAGAGATACTTGACACAACATGAACACTGAGCTACGGCTACAAAAAAGAGAAGATTCAAACAAGCATGGCAAAAGTGCAAAAGATATCAGCATCACAAACTTAGTGAAAATACTAACATCCCGGAAATAACATCAGGAAGCCATGTTTAGAGCTAGCAAACAACATCCTACAGGAAAATATGATAACAAACAAAGGCATGGCATGATTCTACTAAATGCATAGATCAAAAGTCCATTACTGATCATGGGCCAAAAAGGCACAGAAGATATGATGGCACCCATGTAAACATAGCAAGTTTTATTAACAGATTCAGACTTTGCGAGCTGAAACCACTCAGCACAAATCATTTCATGACAATATAAGCATATCAATAGCAAGACGACATGTTCATGAAGCTAACCATGGAAAGAACAAGCTGAAAGGATGCTTGGATCACTAGCAACAACCATGGAAAAATTGATTAACATGTTAACATTCTGCCAGGAACATTTTATAGCAAAAGTAGAGCAAGAGTAATACATGCTAGACAACTCCATAATTGCAAACAGGGGCATGGATGGATAGATCATAACCACATGTTCACAACATCCTTACTAAAACAACTCAAAACAAGCATGGATCTCACTGTAGCATCATGTTTACATGGCATCAAAATAACAGCACGAAAAGGACTTTGCAAAATCCTAAGTCCTTAAAAATAGCAACATTGTGGAGGCTACTTTGCATGCTTGTGCCAGTCACCACATAGATCAAAAAAATGCAAGACAAGAACCTCTGTAAATATGGCATATTGTAGTTCAAAACACATGTAGACCTCATGCCCAAATTATGCACACATCAAATGTGACAAAAATGATAAATCACCATGATATGATGAGTAATAGCAGTTAACATTTTATAGCACTCTTGCATCAATGAAAATGGCATCATAATGTACCATATCATGCATGGAAATCCTACTGGCATGAAGAGCTCGACGAGACGAACAATTCTGTATATCATATGCCAGATTTGGAGCTACGGTCATGGAGATATGAGGCAATGAACATGGGCATAAAATAATGCAGAAAAGGGACTTCGAATAAAATCGGGGTCAACCTCTCCCGATCTAGATCTAGGGTCCGTCGCACGGGAACCGAGGCAGGGCCGAAGCTTCGCAGGTGTTGGTCGCCGCGGGGTCAACGGAGTAAGCGCGGCGAGGCGGCGAGGAGCTCGGGGCGGCGCCGGTCGGGCACGGCCGCGACGGACGTGGCGCGGGGAGGCGGCCGTAGCGCGGGCGCGGGACGGCGGCCGAGTGCGGGCGGCGGCCAGAGTGAGGCTGCAGGGTCGCCGGAGTTCGCCGGCGTTGGCGGCGAGCGAGGCGGGGCGGCGAGGGCGCGGGAGGCGCAGGATCGGGCAACGGCGGCGATGGGCTCAGGGGCCCGGCCAGGGCTCGGGCGAGCCAGCAGTGGTGGGCTGCGGCATTGCCACGTGGCGCTCACCGATTGGCTGCGGGCGGTGGCACGGACACGTCTAGTCCGATCCGGACGTGTCCGGCGGCGGAGAGGGACTAGGCTAGGGTTGGACTGTGCAAAAATTTCGGAGGGGAGCACCTATTTATGGGTAGGAGGAGGTTGGAGTGTCCAAATGAGGTGTAGTTTTCGCCCACACGATCATGATCTGACTACGGAGGACATGGAAGTGATTTAGATGGATTATTGGGTCATTTTGGAGGGTTGTTGGGATGCAACACACAGGAGGCCTTTACGGTTACCCGGTTAACCGTTGGAGCATCAAACGGCCTCCAAATGGAACGAAATTTGACAGGCGGCCTACTGGTGATGTACCGAGGCCACTTGGCAATCTCTATCCATTCCGAGAACATTTAAAACCCGCTCACAAAAAGAGACAAGATGGGTGCATCAGTGCATGTAGGAGTGTCAAATTGGAAAACGGACAACGGGGAAAAAGCTCGGATGCATGGGACGAACACGAATGCAAATGCGATGCACATGATGACATGATATGAAATGCATGACAATAACAGAATGCAAAACAAAGACAAAACCCAACCACGAAGGGAATCTCATAACTTAAAGCCCAAAATGGCAAGAGTCGGAGTTACAAATATGGCAAGTTACATCCGGTGTGTTACAGCAAAGAACCAACTCTTTTGCTTTGCGTCTTTCGCGATAAAGGATGGGTAAGAGATTCGTTTCTGGGAAGACATTTGGCTAGGCAATGCCAGTCTCCGAGAACAATATCCATCCTTGTACAACATTGCTCCCGATAAGAACAATACTATTGAGGAGGTGCTTAGCTTATCCCCATTGAATATTTTGTTTAGGCGGGTTTTGGTTGGCGCCCAACTTATGTCATGGCATAATCTCTTATCCCGTCTGGATCTGATTAACCTGACACAAGGCCCTCTTGTGTTTCGCTAGAACATTGCTACATCAGGGTCTTTCACGGTAGACTCTATGTATCGTGCGCTCACGCATTCTAAGGTACCGGTGAGCAATAACAAGAAAATCTGGAAGGCAAAGATTCCACAAAAAGTTAAAATATTCATGTGGTATCTTCGTAGGGGTGTTGTGCTAACCAAAGAAAACCTTGCATGACGCAACTGGCCAGGAAGTAAGAAGTGTTGTTTTTGTACTCTCGACGAGAGAATTAAGCACCTCTTTTTCAATGCAAGTTTGCGCGTTCTACGTGGTCAGTCATCCAAGTAGCGTCGAATTTTTATCCGCCCACAAGTGTTGCCAATATTTTTGGTCATTGGTTGGATGGTATTTCAAACAGGTTCAAAACGCTAATAAGGATGACAGCGTATGTGTAAGTGCATCTAGTGCCCCTTAGTGATTT
This sequence comes from Triticum aestivum, assembly GCF_018294505.1. Lineage (NCBI taxonomy): Eukaryota > Viridiplantae > Streptophyta > Magnoliopsida > Poales > Poaceae > Triticum > Triticum aestivum. The sequence goes on along the minus strand of NC_057803.1, from coordinate 389,186,636 downwards.
TGGTGTATTCAATACTTATAGGTTAAGGGACTAATGCGTTTGTGAGTGTACACAGGTCTATAAGTCTATGAGGAGTTTGATATTTACACAGAAAGTCGACCCCTAAAAATGAATGTCTTCAACTAGAGACTTTGGATTTCTGAAGACTTCCTAAAGACTTTGAAAGTGAAGAAATTGGTGTGACCGTGAAGACTTGATATTCGTGCGAGGAACATCAAGCATGAAGACATTTGTTTTCGTAGTTTCATTTTCTCTTTATTGAGTCATATGAAACACCGTACTGTTAAAGGGGGTCAAGGTAAAACTAAGGAAAAGTTTCCAAGTGATGCTCATCTCAAAATCCTACACCTACCAATCCCTTCGAGTGAAGCCATTGGAAATCTCATACAATTCAGTCAATTTCTTCAGTGGCAGAGACGAAGTTCTTCTCTTCTTTGAGGAATTTGTTCTAACTGAGGAGTTGGGAATTCTCTAATGCGGATTGCCTACAAGTGAGGAACATGATGGCCCTGAGCATTTTGAACCTCAAAATTCTTGACCGTTGTTGTGCAATGCGCTAGCTGTCCCAAAATATCTTATCCACCTAACGGTCATATCATTGAAGGGCATTTATGTCTTATCATGTCGGGCTTCTCCCTAGGCTATAAATAGACGCCCCTTACAACCACTAGCTGGTTGGCTGCTCCGTGAGAAGTTGACACTTATCATTGAGAGCATCCCATCCTCCGAGGACTTTGAGCGAAAATCATCAAGTGAGGAAAAACCCAAAACCCCAAACCCAAACACCTAAAAACCAAAAGTGATTGAGCATCACTGAAGAGATTGTGCATGTGTGGAACCGACGCTTGTTACCTTCGAAGACTATGCATCTTTCAGACGGTTAGGTGTCATGGTCTAGAGCATCCAAGAGGAAATTGTGGGTCACCGAGTGACCGAGTCTGTGAAGGTTTGGTAGTCACCTGAAGACTTACCATGAGTGATTGGACGAGGTCTGTGTGACCTTAGTTCAAGGAGAATATGGTGAGGACTGTGTGTCGGGGACTGTATGTCCTCAGGTTCAAATACCTAGGCGCTCCAACCAGACGTACAACTATCACAACAGTTGGAACTGGTCTACCAAATCATTATCTTCACCGAGCTAACTGGTTCTATTTCCTCAACCCTTCCATTTCCTCTGTACTATGTTGTGTACCTATTCATATCTGTTTGAAGGCTTTGACTGAAGACTTTCTCAACTTCCTCAGTTCAATTTCTTTAGTCGGTTTGTCTTCACCCTGTTTTATCATGTGCTTACGCTTTCTGTACTCTGTGTTTGTTTCCTATTCATCATGATGTCCATGCTTATGTTATGCCAAGTCTGCATTTGAGTATTTATTCCACTACAAGTAGTTCTTTGATATGTCTCCAACGTATCTATAATTTTTGATTGCTCCATGCTATTATATTATCTATTTTGGATGTTAATGGGCTTTATTTTACACTTCTATATCATTTTTGGGACTAACCTATTAACCGGAGGCCCAGCCCAAATTGTTGTTTTTGCCTATTTCAGTGTTTTGCAAAAAAGGAATATCAATCGAAGTCCAAATGGAATGAAACCTTCGGGAACGTGATTTTCTCAACAAACGTGATCCAGGAGACTTGGAGTGGGCGTCAAGAAACAACCGAGGAAGCCACGAGGTAGGGGGCGCACCTACCCCCCCTTAGGCGTGCCCTCCACCCTCGTGGGCCCCTCATTGCTACACACCTACTTCTTCCTCCTATATATATCCACGTACCCCCCCCCAAACATCCAGGAGCACCACGAATACCAAATTCCACCGCAGCAACCTTCTGTACCCGAGAGATGCCATCTTGGGGCCTTTTCCGGAGCTCCGCCGGAGGGGGCATTGATCACGGAGGGCCTCTACAAGAACTCCATGGCCTCTCCGGTGATGTGTGAGTAGTTTACTTCAGACCTACGGGTCCATATTTATTAGCTATATGGCTTCTTCTCTCTCTTTGTATCACAATACAAAGTTCTCCTCGATGTAATCTTCTCTCTTCTTGGAGATCTATTCGATGTAATCTTCTTTTGTGGTGTGTTTGTCGAGATCCGATGAATTGTGGGTTTATGATCAAGTTTATCTATGAACAATATTTGAATATCCTCTGAATTCTTTTATGTATGATTGGTTTATCTTTGCAAGTCTCTTCGAATTATCAGTTTGGTCTGGCCTACTAGATTGATCTTTCTTGCAATGGGAGAAGTGCTTAACTTTGGGTTCAATCTTGCGGTGTCCTTTCCCAGTGCCAACAGGGGCAGCAAGGCACGTATTGAATTGTTGCTATCGAGGATAAAAAGATGGGGTTTATATCATATTGCATGAGTTTATCCCTCTACATCATGTCATCTTACTTAAAGCATTACTTTGTTCATATGAACTTAATACTCTAGATGCATGCTGGATAGCGGTCGATGTGTGGAGTAATAGTAGTAGATGCAGAATTGTTTCGGTCTACTTGTCGCAGACGTGATGCCTATATACATGATCATACCTAGATATTCTCATAAATATGCTCAATTCTATCAATTGCTCGACAGTAATTTGTTTACCCACCGTAATACTTATGCTCTAGAGAGAAGCCACTAGTGAAACCTATGGCCCCCGGGTCTATCTTCCATCATATTAATCTTCCAACACTTAGTTATTTCTATTGCCGTTTATTTTACTTTGCATCTTTATTTCTCTTTATCATAAAAATACCAAAAATATTATCTTATCATATCTATGAGATCTCACTTTCATAAGTGACCGTGAATGGATTGACAACCCCTTTTATCGTGTTGGTTGAGAGGTTCTTATTTGTTTGTGTAGGTGCATGGGACTCGAGCGTGATCTCCTACTGGATTGATACCTTGGTTCTCAAAAACTGAGGGAAATACTTACGCTACTTTACCGCATCACCCTTTCCTCTTAAAGGGAAAACTAACGCAGTGCTTAAGAGGTAGCATTCTTCGCTTAGGACTTTCCTCAACCTGAAATTCCTCGGTGAAGAATTCATAAAATCGGCTATTCACCCCCCCTCTAGTCGACCTAACGCACTTTCAATTGGTATCAGAGCAAGGTACTCCCTTGTTCTGTTTGATTTTGGTTTAACCTCCTGGAGTTTTAGTTATGTTGATCGCGGGAATGGAGACAGTGAGATGCCCCATCCTTGACGGTCATGATTATCCCAAGTGGAAGGCCATGATGAAGAAACGCCTCATGGCAATGAACAACGAACTCTGGACATTCACTGATATTGGTCTAAATAACCTATGCAAGATGGCGGAGGCTGATGACCGTGAAGGGATTGACAACCCCTTTATCATGTTGGTTGCGAGGTTCTTATTTGTTTGTGTAGGTGTGTGGGACTCGAGCGTGATCTCCTACTGGATTGATACCTTGGTTCTCAAAAACTAAGGGAAATACTTACGCTACTTTACTGCATCACCCTTTCCTCTTCAAGGGAAACCAATGCAATGCTCAAGAGGTAGCAAGTAGGATTTCTGGCGCCGTTGCCTGGGAGATTCGCGCCAAGTCAAGTCAAGATTTGACTCCCGACAATGAGCCATTTCTGGCACCGTTGCCGGAGTCTACGCAGAAGTCAAGACATACCAAGTACCCATCACCAACTCTTATCCCTCGCATTACATTATTTTCCATTTGCCTCTCGTTTTCTTCTCCCCCACTTCACCCTTACTGTTTTATTCGCCCTCTCTTTTTACGTTCACAACTTTTTCGCTTGCTTCTTGTTTGCCCGTGTGTTGGATTGCTTGCTTGTCACGATGGCTCAAGATAATACTAAATTGTGTGACTTTATCAATACCAACAACAATGATTTTCTTAGTACTCCGATTGCTCCTCTTACCAATGTTGAATCATGTGAAGTTAAAGTTGCTTTGTTGAATCTTGTCATGAAAGATCGATTCGCCGGCCTTCCTAGTGAAGATGTTGCCACCCATCTAAATAGCTTTGTTGATTTGTGTGATATGCAAAAGAAGAAATATGTGGACAATGATATTTTTAAATTGAATCTATTTCCTTTTTCCCTTAGAGATCATGCTAAAGATTGGTTTTCGTCTTTGCCTAAAATAGTATTGATTCATGGAATAAGTGCAAAGATGCTTTTATCTCTAAGTATTTTCCTCCCACTAAAATCATCTCTCTTAGAAACAATATTATGAATTTTAAGCAACTTGATCATGAACATGTTTCACAAGCTTGGGAGAGGATGAAATTAATGATACATAATTGCCCTGCACATGGTTTGAATCTTTGGATGATTATACAAAAAATTTGTGCTGGATTGAATTTTGCTTCTAGAAATCTTTTAGATTCGGCCGCGGGAGGCACTTTTATGGAAATCACTTTAGGAGAAGCTACGAAACTCCTAGATAATATTATGGTTAATTATTCCCAATGGCACACCGAAAGATCTACTAGTAAAAAAGTGCATGCAATTGAAGAAATTAATGTTTTGAGTGGAAAGATGGATGAAATTTTCAAATTGTTGTCTAATAAGAGTGTTTCCTCTGATCCTAATGTGTGCCTTTGTCTACCTTGATTGAGAATAATAATGAATCTATGGATGTGAATTTTGTTGGTAGGAACAGTTTTGGTAATAACGCGTATAGAGGTAATTTTAATTCTAGTCCGTTTCCTAGTAATTCCTCTAATAATTATGGTAATTCCTACAGCAATTCTTATCGAAATTTTAATAAGATGCCCTCTGAATTTGAGACCAGTGTTAAGGAGTTTAAGAATTCGCAAAAGAATTTCAATGCTTTGCTTGAAGAAAAATTGCTTAAGATTGATGAGTTGGCTAGGAACGTTGATAAAATTTCTCTTGATGTTGATTCTTTGAAAATTAGATCTATTCCACCTAAGCATGATATCAATGAGTCTCTCAAAGCCATGAGAATTTCCATTGATGAGTGCAAAGAAAGAACTGCTAGGATGCGTGCTAAGAAAGATTGCTTTGTGAAAGTGTGTTCTTCTAGTTTTCATGATAATAAAGATGAAAATCTAAAAGTGATTGATGTGTCTCCTATTAAATCTTTGTTTTGAAATATGAATCTTTATAATGATCGGATGGAAGAAGAGCCACCATTACCTAGAAGGCATTCCAAAAATTCGGAGTTTTTAGATCTTGATGCAAAAATTGGTAAAAGTGGGATTGAAGAGGTCAAAACTTTAGATATCAATGAACCTACTATTTTGGATTTCAAGGAATTTAATTATGATAATTGATCTTTGATAGATTGTATTTCCTTGTTGCAATCCGTGCTAAATTCTCCTCATGCTTATAGTCAAAATAAAGCTTTTACTAAACATGCTTTGATGCAATCTTATGAAGAAAAACTTGAGTTGGAAGTTTCTATCCCTAGAAAACTTTATGATGAGTGGGAACCTAAAATTAAAATTAAAATTAAAGATCATGAGTGCTATGCTTTGTGTGATTTGGGTGCTAGTGTTTTCACGATTCCAAAGACTTTGTGTGATTTGCTAGGTTTCCGTGATTTTGATGATTGTTCTTTAAACTTGCACCTTGCGGATTTCACTATTAAGAAACCTATGGGAAGAATTAATGATGTTCTTATTGTTGCAAATAGTAACTATGTGCCCGTAGATTTCATTGTTCTTGACATAGATTGTAATCCTTCATGTCCTATTATTCTTGGTAGACCTTTCCTTAGAACGATTGGTGCAATTATTGATATGAAGGAAGGGAATATTAGATTCCAATTTCCGTTAAGGAAAGGCATGGAACACTTCCCTATAAACAAAATTAAATTATCATATGAATCTATTATGGGAGACACTTATGGATTTCCTACCAAAGATGGCAATACCTAGATCTATCCATGCTTTTATGCCTAGCTAGGGGCGTTAAACGATAGCGCTTGTTGGGAGGCAACCCAATTTTATTTTTATTCCTTGCTTTTTTCTCCTGTTTAGTAATAAATAATTTATCTAGCCTCTATTTTGGTTGTGTTTTTTGTGTTTAATTAGTGTTTGTGCCAAGTATAACCGTTGGGAAGACTTGGGGGAAGTCTTTTTGATCTTGCTGTAAAAAACAGAAACTTCAGCGCTCACGAGAATTGCTGCCATTTTATTTGGAAAGTTACATTTAGTTAATTCTTTTGGAAGATGATTAATAGATAAATTCCTCACGTCCAGAAATTTATTTTAGAATTTTTGGGGTTCCAGAAATTTGTGTTAGCTACAGATTACTACAGACTGTTCTGTTTTTCACAGATTCTGTTTTTCGTGTGTTGTTTGCTTATTTTGATGAATATATGGCTAGTAAAAGAGTTTATAAACCATATATAAGTTGTAATACAGTAGGTTTAACACCAATATAAATAAATAATTATTTTATTACAGTACCTTGAAGTGGTGTTTTGTTTTCTTTCGCTAACGGAGCTCACGAGATTTTCTATTTTCAGTTTTGTGTTGTGAAGTTTTCATGTTTTGGGTAAAGATTTGATGAATTATGGAACAAGGAGTGTCAAGAGCCTAAGATTGGGGATTCCCATGGCACCCCAAGGTAAAATTCAAGGACACCAAAAAGCCTAAGCTTGGGGATGCCCCGGAAGGCATCCCCTCTTTTGTCTTCGTCTGTCGGTAACTTTACTTGGAGCTATATTTTTATTCACCACATGATATGTGTATTGCTTGGAGCGTCTTGTATGATTTGAGTCTTTGATTTTTAGTTTACCACAATAATCCTTGCTGTACACACCTTTTTAGAGATACTCACATGATTTGAAATTTATTAGAATACTCTATGTGCTTCACTTATATATTTTGAGCTATATAGTTTTTTGCTCTAGTTCTTCACTTATATCTTTTAGATCATGGTGGTGGTTTTATTTTATAGAAATTTTTGATCTATCATGCTTCACTTATATTATTTTGAGAGTCCTTTAGAACAACATGGAAATTTGCTTTAATATAAAAAAATTCATAGAAGTGCATTGAATACTATGAGAAGTTTGATACTTGATAATTGTTTTGAGATATGGAGATGGTGATATTAGAGTCATGCTAGTTGAGTAGTTGTGAATTAGAGAAATACTTGTGTTGAAGTTTGTGATTCCCGTAGCATGCACGTATGGTGAACCGTTATGTGATGAAGCCATAGCATGATTTATTTATTGATTGTCTTCCTTATGAGTGGCGGTCGGGGACGAGCGATGGTCTTTTCCTAACAATCTATCACCCTAGGAGCATGCACATAATACTTTGTTTCCATAACTAATAGATTTTTGCAGTAAGTATGTGAATTCTTTATGACTAATGTTGAGTCCATGGATTATACACACTCCCACCCTTCCACCATTGCTAGCCTCTCTAGTATTGCGCAACTTTCTTCGGTACCATAAACCCACAATATACCTTCCTCAAAACAGCCACCATACCTACCTATTATGGCATTTCCATAGCCATTCTGAGATATATTGCCTTGCAACTTTCCACCATTCCGTTATTATGACATGCTTATTCATTGTCATATTGCTTGCATGATCATGTAGTTGACATCGTATTTGTGGCAAAGCCACCGTTCATAATTCTTCATACATGTCACTCATGCATCATTGCACATCCCGGTACACCGCCGGAGGCATTCACATAAATTCATATTTTGTTCTAAGTATCGAGTTGTAATTCTTGAGTTGTAAGTAAATGAAGTGTGATGATCATCATTATTAGAGCATTGTCCCAAGTGAGGAAAGGATGATGGAGACTATGGTTCCCCCATAAGTCTGGATGAGCCTCCGGACGAAAAATAAAATAAAATAAAAAGATAAAAGAGGCCAAAAAGGAAAAAAGAAAGAAGGCCCAAATAAAAAAAATGAGAGAAAAAGAGAGAAGGGACAATGCTACTATCCTTTTTCCACACTTGTGCTTCAAAGTAGCACCATGATCTTCTTGATAGAGAGTCTCCTATGATATCACTTTCATATACTAGTGGGAATTTTTCATTATAGAACTTGGCTTGTATATTCCAATGATGGGCTTCCTCAAAATGCCCTAGGTCTTCATGAGCAAGCGAGTTGGATGGACACCCACTTAGTTTCTTTTGTTGAGCTTTCATATACTTATAGCACTAGTGAATCCGTTGCATGGCAATCCCTACTCACTCACATTGATATCTATTGATGGGCATCTTCATAGCCCATTGATACGCCTAGTTGATGTGAGACTATCTTCTCCTTTTTGTCTTCTCCACAACCACCATTCTATTCCACATATAGTGCTATATCCATGGCTCATGCTCATATATTGTGTGAAGATCGAAAAAGTTTGAGAAAATTAAAAGTATGAAACAATTTCTTGGCTTGCCCTCGGGGTTGTGCATGATTTAAATATTTTGTGTGGTGAAGATAGAGCATAGCCAGACTATATGATTTTGTAGGGATAACTTTCTTTGGCCATGTTATTTTGAGAGGACATGATTGCTTAGTTAGTATGCTTGAAGTTTTATTATTTCTATGTCAATATTAAACTTTTATCTTGAATATTTAGGATTTTAACATTCACACCACAATAAAGAAAAAATTACATTGAGAAATATGTTAGAAATCTTTCCACATCAAAAATTCTTCTTTTATTATTTACCTACTTGAGGATGTGCAGGAATTAAGCTTGGGGATGCTTGATACATCTCCATCGTATCTATAATTTTTGATTGCTCCATGCTATTATATTATCTATTTTGGATGTTAATGGACTTTATTTTACACTTTTATATCATTTTTGGGACTAACCTATTAACTGGAGGCCCAACCCAAATTGCTGTTTTTTTGCCTATTTCAGTGTTTCACAGAAAAGGAATATCAAATGAAGTCCAAATGGAATGAAACCTATGGGTCCATAGTTATTATCTAGATGGCTTCTTCCCTCTCTTTGGATCTCAATACAAAGTTCTCCTCGATCTTCTTGGAGATCTGTTCGATGTAATCTTCTTTTGCGGTGTGTTTGTCGAGATCCGATGAATTGTGGGTTTATGATCAAGTTTATCTATGAAAAATATTTGAATATCCTCTGAATTATTTTATGTATGATTGGTTTATCTTTGCAAGTCTCTTCGAATTATCAGTTTGGTTTGGCCTACTAGATTGATCTTTCTTGCAATGGGAGAAGTGCTTAGCTTTGGGTTCAATCTTGCGGTGTCCTTTCCCTGTGACAGCAGGGGCAGCAAGGCATGTATTGAATTGTTGCCATCGAGGATAAAAAGATGGGGTTTATTTCATCTTGCATGAGTTTATCCCTCTAAATCATGTTATCTTACTTAAAGCATTACTCTGTTCTTATGAACTTAATACTCTAGATGCATGCTGGATAGCGGTTGATGTGTGGAGTAATAGTAGTAGATGCAGAACCATTTCGGTCTACTTGTCACGGGCGTGATGCCTATATACATGATCATACCTAGATATTCTCATAACTATTCTGAATTCTATCAATTGCTCGACGGTAATTCGTTTACCCACCGTAATACTTATGCTCTAGAGAGAAGCCAGTAGTGAAACCTATGGCCCCCGGGTCTATCTTCCATCATAATAATCTTCCAACACTTAGTTATTTCTATTGTCGTTTATTTTACTTTGCATCTTTATTTCTCTTTATCATAAAAATACCAAACATATTATCTTATCATATCTATCAGATCTCACTCTCGTAAGTGACCGTGAAGGGATTGACAACCCCTTTATCGTGTTGGTTGCGAGGTTCTTATCTGTTTGTGTAGGTGCGTGGGACTCGAGCGTGATCTCCTACTGGATTGATACCTTGATTCTCAAAAACTGAGGGAAATACTTACGCCACTTTACTGCATCACCCTTTCCTCTTCAAGGGAAAACCAACGCAGTGCTCAGGAGGTAGCATTCTTCGCTTAGGAATTTCCTCACCCTGAAATTCCTCGGTGAAGAATTCATAAAATCGCCTATTCACCCCCCCCCCCTCTAGTCGACTTAACGCACTTTCAATTGGTATCAGAGCAAGGTACTCCCTTGTTCTATGTGATTTTGGTTTAACCTCCTGGAGTTTTAGTTATGTCGACCGCAGGAATGGAGATAGTGAGATGCCCCATCTTTGACGGTCATGATTATCCCAAGTGGAAGGCCATGATGAAGAAACGCCTCACGGAAATGAACAACAAACTCTGGACCGTCACTAATATTGGTCTTACTGACCTATGCAAGATGGCGGAGGCTGATGATATTCGCAAGTAAACTCTACTTAACCTCACGGCGAAGGACATCATCTCCTCCGGCTTGTCGCAAAATTAGTTCAGGAACGTTATGCATCTCTGCCATGCAAAGCTCATCTGGGACCGTCTATCTGGGGTCTATGAAGGTCATCAAACTCATCATGATACCTAGTTTGAGGATTTCATGGAATCACGCAAGGCTATGACTTTCAATCTAGAATCATCATCCTCTTCACCATGCCTTATGGCAAAAGGTGCCAAGGTAACTGAATGCTACCTATCTGAGTCCAGTGATCATGAATCTGATGATGAATTTGGACCCAGCTATACCAAACTTGCTTCCCTTGCCACTAAACAACAAAGAGCTTTGGAAAAAGTTCAAAACATGCTGGATGAGAGCGATGATATGTTGGGTGAAGAAATGGATCATTCAAAAGCTTTGGCTGAAGGTGTTTAGAGACTTCAGACTAAGGTTGATAATCTTTAGAGTCATCATAACACTCTCTTATCTGATCATGAGAAGCTTTCTTATGAATTTCTTCAAGGAAAGCAAGATCTTGAGAAGCTAAGGGTGAGTTATGAAGATCTTCAGAAGGAGCGTGATTCATTACTTGATCAAGAAATCAGCGCTACTCAGGAAGAATATAACCCTGCATGTTTGAAGTGCATTGAACATGAATCTACTAATTCTTCACTTGAAAGTTCAAATGCTTCTATTGCTGCAAATTCTTCAACTGTCTCTGCTATCACTAATTCCTCATCTGAGGATGCTGCTAGTATCACCGACCATGCAGGGCTGAAGGAATTGTATGTGACATGCATGTACAAAAGCCTCAAAGGGCATCAGGCCCTTTGTGATGTGCTTAAGAAGAAGATCCTCAATAGGAACCCTAGGAAAGAGGTATTGCCTTTGAGAGGAAACTCAATGCTGATGGGACCAACTGGAAGCCTGAGCAGTATCCCAAAACCTCATGGGTTGCTACAAAGGGACCTTCAGTGGATCCATCTACTTTATCTGGCTTTACATGTGAATCTTCATATTCTTCTGATGAGTCATTTGACTCCATGTCGGAGTAAACGACCACGAGTAGCCTAGCCAGCTCCCCCTAGCCCTTCTGAAAAAATTATGAGCCGATCCGGCCCTCAAGAATCCAAGACATGGGGCCGCCTTCCCCTTGTCGGCTGTCTCCCAGGCCGACTATCGGAAGGCGGCCCGGCTTTAGCCCTCATGAATAAAGCCGCGGGACGGCCGGCTACAAGAAGCCGGCCGCGAGAAGCCGACTCCCACAAAGCGGTCAAGATCGTACCCTTGAAGTCTGCATCCACATAACGGCAATGTGGCGGGGCGTGGCTACAGTAAAGCCTGCCACCCCCGAATCCCGGAGCACGCCTGGCACAGTGCGCCATACGGGGTGGCCATGACCCGTCCGGCACGACACTGTTGCCATGTTGTCCCTGACGCCACCCACGACGGGTTGTCAGCGCGGCCCACGGGCGGTGGGCCCCTTCAGGCAGAGAGACACCCGAAGGCGGCCAGGCCTCCCCCAATCGGCCCAAGACAGGTCCGGCTCCCCACAGCCGGCTTGCTTCCTCCCTCGAAGGAGACGCCCCATTAAAGATACACGACGAGGTGAGGCTACAGCGATCGCCCGCCGGGCGGCGGCACTGTAGCCACGCTTACCCCGGCGAAGCCCTCGTCACCAGGTTTGAGGCAACAGTAACCAGCCACCGACAAGGCCCTTGACAGTGGGGCCTCCCTGTCGGCCAAGGAGCCGGCAGCCGGCGGGCCCTAGCAGCCGGTGCGGAAGCCGGCGAGCGTAGACACTGACGGCTAGGGCCCATGCCCAGCCAGATTACCATTGTACCCCCGGGGGTGGGCCTATATAAACGCACCGGGGCACCCATGCAAAGGGTTGATCTGAGCTAGTTTTAGACACCACATAGAGAGGAGAGGAGAGCTAGCCGTGCCCTTCTTCTTTTCGCCAAACAGCTCAAGGAGCATCTTGTAGCCACTCGTTCATCTAGTGATCATGCGGAGACCCCACAGAGAAGCAGTAGGGGTGTTATCTCCACGGAGAGCCCTGAAGCTGGGTAAGATTCGCCGGCGTGCATGTCTTCGCCTCATCCCGCTTCTAGGCACCGGCGACGTCTTACTGGCTCCCACAATGATAGGCCACCTGTTGGCATATGTTGCACCTACCACCCGACATTTGGCGCCCACCTTGGGGCCAGGTGCACCGTCGTCCGGAGACCTATTCTGGACGGGAACCCTCTTCCTCCCCAGCGAGCGTAGCCAGCCCGGCACGCCCGATGGCGCTTGCCACGACGCGCTGCAAGGCGTCACCAACGTCTGCGCAGCAAGCGGCCTCGCCGATCTCCTTGACGAGACCCTCATCTCCGACGAGCCCGCCTCTGACACGGGCACCGACCACCTCGTCAACCTCCTCGGCCAGCTCCACGTCTCCGACGAGCCTGCTGTGGACTTGGAGTCTGTTGGCTCCACCGATTCGATGCCTGTCGACTCCGACACGGCCTCGCTCGACGCTTTCCCCACCGACGTCGCGATCTACAACGACCCGCTTCCCCGGGCCGATGGCTGTGACGATGCCACCACCGAGGTGATGGTCATCGGCCACGGCGGCGCTTCTGGTGAGAACGCCCTCGACGCCCCGCATGTGGCAGTCCACGACTTGTCCATCCCCCTCCCAGCCGATGCCGACGCCGAAGCACTAGAGGCTCGCCGCCTCGCCCTCCTCGCGGAGGGCCGGAAGTTGGCTTCCATGAGACGCCTCACTGAGGCCCACCAGCACGAAGCCGACCGCGGCGCCTTTGGCACGCCGCCCCTAGGCGGGCCAAGCCGAGCCGGCGTTGCCAGACAGCGCGGTGCTTCCCTCGCTGACACGCTAGGAGTCGACCGCCCAGTCTACGCCACTCCACTCGAGAACCTGCGCGCCGCCCAGGCGACAGTAGACGAGCTAGACGGACTGGGGGCCAAAGAACTCCACCACATGACCAGACGCATCCAGCAACTAATCGATGCAGCCGCATAGCGGCACGAAGCCGACGCCAGCACGGAAAGCCCTCCCCCGCGCCGAGAGCACGGCGCGACGTCCTGGACGCCGACTGCGGGTAAAACCCGCGCGCGACACGAGAAAGAGCCGGCTGCCAGCCGAAGCCGAACCTGGATCTCCGTCGAGCGAGATGCAGAAGGCCGTCCCCGATCCGTGGAGCGGCGGGGCAACCCGCCTCCGCCTCCGCCTCGTGGGGAGAGATATCCCACCCCACTGCCTGTCACGCATCCGACTCTCAGCTTCCAACTAGGTCGCCGCGAAGGAGTCGGCGAGAATGACGCCCGCCATCGGATCGACCGCCTAGCGCGATCCCTGGCGCTAGAAGAAGAAGATGATGTCGGCCCGCCTTGCTTCGGCTCCCGCATCCGCGACGAGCCTTTCCCCAAAGGGTTCTCGCTCCCAAGAGACACGCCCAAGTACAACGGCTCCGTAAAGCCGGAAGATTGGTTGGTCGACTACTCCATAGCGGTTCGCATAGCAAACGGCAATAGGCGCGTTGCCGTGAAGTATGTGCCCCTCATGCTGCAAGGCACGGCACGGACCTGGCTCAACAGCCTCAGGCCATACAACATCAACAGCTGGCTAGACTTCACAGAAGCCTTCGTCCGCAACTTCAACAGCACCTACAAGCGGGCTCCCAAGCCTAGACAGCTCTCCTTTTGCGTATAAGGCCTCGCCGAATCCACTCGCGACTACCTCACGCATTGGGCCGAGCTCCGCAACTCTTGCGAAGGGGTGCACGAGGTGCAAGCCATAGAATACTTCACTTCCAGGTGCCGAGAAGGCACCCTCCTCAAGTACAAGCTCCTCTGCAATGAGCCGACTACCCTCGACGAGCTTCTGGTCATAGTGGACAAGTACGCCACCGCCGACTCCTCAATGAAGACTGAACTCCAGGTAGACGCGTCCGGGAAGGTACTCAACCCGGCACCCAAGATGCCGGCTGGGGACTCCGGCCGATGCCCGTACCAAAACGACCTGAAGTGCAAGGGCCCCGTGCCGCTCTCCACTAGTCGGCAGGTGGCCACAGTCGAAGACGAGCAGCCCGAAGGGCAGCCCGCACCCAAGAAGCAGAGGGGCGGCAGGCCGGCTTGGCAGCCGGCCTTCTCCTACGAGCAAACTCACGACGCCCCATGCAAGTTCCACAGCGGCGCGAAGCCGTCCAACCACACAACCCGGAAGTGCCACTGGCTCACCCGAATCTCCAAAGGCGAAGGGCTCGCACCGCCTCCACCTGCTGGTCCGCCGCCTCCGGCTCCGCAGCTGTCGACCGCTCGGCTAGCAGTCGGAGCTGTGCATGATGAGTTCCCTGACGAGCATGCCGCCTATGTCGTCTTTACAAGCCAGCCCGAAGGCCAGCGCAGCAGACGCCGAGAGCACCAGGAAGTCAATGTGGTCGCTACCAACCCCGCCGAGCACATGCACTAGTCAGAAAAGCCTATCAGCTGGAGCCGGGCCGACCACCCAGAGGTGATGCCATCTCCTGGCTCTTATGCGTTGGTTTTAGATGCCACCCTTGCAATGGACAGACGCACTGCCCGTTTCTCCCGCGTGCTGATAGATGGTGGGAGCAGCATCAACATCATGTACCGTGACACCCTGGAGAAGCTGAACGTCAAGACGAAGCAACTCATGCCTACTCGGACTGTGTTCCATGGCATTGTACCTGGCCTGTCCTGCGCCCCCATTGGCAAGATCAAGATTAACGTTCTCTTTGGGGACAAGGATCATTTCTGCCGGGAAGCGATCTGGTTTGAAGTGGTGGACCTAGAGAGCCCCTACCATGCATTGCTTGGCCGTCCTGCCTTGGCCAGGTTCATGGCTGTTCCCCACTATGCTTACCTCAAGATGAAGATACCGAGCGCCAAGGGCATCATCACCATAGTCGGCGATTACAAGAAATCTTCCGAGTGCGCAGCTGCCAGCAGCCGGCTGGCCGAGTCCCTTGTGATTGTCGAAGAAAAGAAGATGTTGGACCGAGTCCTGGCCATGGCCGGCAAACAGCCGGCCCTGTCCCCCGATCCCAAGGAGTGTGATGCCCAAGGATCTTTCCAGCCGGCCAAGGAGACGAAGAAGATACCTCTTGACCCCGAGCACCCAGAAAGGTTTGCCGTCATCGGGACAAACCTAAACAGCAAATAGGAAGGCGAGCTCGCCGATTTCCTCCGTGAGAATCGGGACATCTTTGCATGGTCCCCTAAGGACATGCTGGGTGTTCCGAAGGAATTTGCCGAGCACAAGTTACACATCCGAGAAGGCGCAAAACCAGTCAAACAACCCCTCCACCGACTGTCGGAGGAGAAAAGAAGGATTGTAGGAGAAGAGATAGCCCGGCTTCTGGCAGCCAGCTTCATTATGGAGGTTTTCTTTCTAGAGTGGCTCGCCAACCCGGTCCTCATGCTAAAGAAGAACAACAAGTGGCGCATGTGCATAGACTACACGAGCCTCAACAAGGCCTGCCCCAAAGATCCCTTTGCCCTGCCAAGGATTGATCAAGTGAAAGACTCCACGACTGGATGCGAGCTATTAAGTTTCTTGGATGCTTACTCAGGATACCACCAGATAAAGCTAGATCTGGATGACCGCCTGAAGACCACCTTCATCACGCCATTCGGAGCTTTCTGCTACCTGACTATGACATTCGGCTTAAGAAATGCCGGTGCCACTTTTCAGCGTTGCATGCAGAAGTGCCTCCTCAAGCAGCTCGGCAGAAATGCCCACGTCTACGTAGACGACATCATGGTGAAGACGGAGAAGCGCGACACCTTGCTGGAAGACCTTAAGGAAACATTTGAGAACCTGCACCATTTCCAGATCAAGCTCAACCCCGAGAAATGCGTGTTCGGAGTGCCAGCCGGCCAGCTCCTAGGCTTCCTGGTCTCCGAACGCGGCATCGAATGCAACCCAGTAAAGATCAAGGCCATTGAGAGAATGGCGATTCCCACCAAACTTCGAGACGTCCAGAAGTTTACCGGATGCTTGGCCTCCCTGAACCGCTTCAGCAGCCGGCTCGGAGAGAAAGCTCTCCCCCTCTACCGCCTCATGAAGAAGACCACTCACTTCGTGTGGAGCGACCAAGCCGACCATGCTTTTCACGAGCTGAAGAAGATGCTGGCCACGGCGCCTGTCCTGGCGGCGCCGACTGAGAAAGAGCCCATGCTCCTCTACATTGCTGCAACCAGCCGGGTGGTCAGCATCGTCATCGTAGTCCAGTGCCCAGAAGAGGGCCGAGCCCAGCCGGTCCAGAGGCCGGTGTATTATTCGAGTGAGGTGTTGTCTACCTCGAAGCAGAACTACCCGCACTACTAGAAGATGTGCTATGGCGTGTACTTCGCTGCCAAGAAGCTGAAGCCCTACTTCCAAGAGCACCCCATCACAGTCGAATTCACCGCCCCGCTTGCCGAGATCATAGGCAGCCGGGATGCATCCGGCCGGGTGGCGAAATGGGCCATCGAGATGGCCCCCTACACGATCTTCTACCAGCCTCGCACCGCCATCAAGTCCCAAGCATTGGCCGACTTCCTCGACGACTGGGCTGAGACCCAATACCTGCCACCAGCTCCGGACTCCACTCATTAGCGCATGCACTTCAACGGGTCCAAGATGCGCACCGTCTTGGGAGCCGGCGTCATCCTCACCTCTCCCAAAGGCGACAAGCTCAGATACACGCTGCAAATTCACTTTGCCGCCTCCAACAACGTGGCCGAGTAAGAGGCGCTCGTACACGGGCTCTGGCTTGCCAAAGAGCTCGGCATACGCCGGATCCTATGTAATGGCGACTCGGACTTGGTAGTCCAGCAATCATCCGGCGACTGGGACGCCAAGGACGCAAATATGGCAAGCTACCGCTTCCTCGCTCAGCAGATCAACGGGTACTTTGAAGGATGTGAGTTCCTCCATGTACCGCGAGCCTACAACGAGCCAGCTGATACCCTGGCTCGAATAGGCTCCACTCGGCAGACAATACCAACTGGTGTCTCTCTGCAATGCCTCCTCAAGCCGTCTATCAAGCCGTCTCTAGAGTCCGATTCCATCTTCGTGCCGCCTGACCCCGATGCAGCCGGGTCGGGCTCGAAGAACCAAGCAGGTGACCCGGGGACTTCGATAGTCGGCCCGGGGACGTGAGTAGGCGGCTTGGGGACTTCCGTAGTTATGCCCGACCCGGGGAATGCCACACCCGGCTCGGGGACTACGGTAGTCGGCCCGGGGACTGCATGTCGTGGATCTAAATCTGACAGTATAGTGGGGGGTAGGTATGGAGAGGCAAGGTCCTAGCTATGGAGAGGTTGTAAACACAAGAGATGTATGAGTTCAGGCCCTTCTCGGAGGAAGTAAAAGCCCTACATCTCGGAGCCCGGAGGCGGTCGAGTGGATTATGTGTATATGGATTACAGGGTGTCAAACCCTTCTGCCTGTGGAGGGGGGTGGCTTATATAGAGTGCGCCAGGACCCCAGCCAACCCACGTAATGAAGGGTTTAAGGTACATTAAGTCCGGGGCGTTACTGGTAACGCCCCACATGAAGTGTCTTTACTATCATAAAGTCTACTCAATTACAGACCGTTGCAGTGCAGAGTGCCTCTTGACCTTCTGGTGGTCGAGTGAGTCTTCGTGGTCGAGTCCTTCAAGTCAGTCGAGTGAGTCCCTCGTAGGTCGACTGGAAGGTGATCTCTTCTAAGGGTGTCCTTGGGCAGGGTACTTAGATCAGGTATGTGACCCTACCCTAGGTACATGACTCCATCATTAGCCCCCGAATGGATTGAGGCTTGAGTGATGAAGGAGTTGATGCTGTTTCCGATTACTCTTCGCATACTGGTCGTGCGTTGTTTTGAACCAAAAAATCTCTTTGTTGATAGTGAACGACTTTTCTTCAGTCGACTTGATCCATTCTTTTCCTTCGTCGAGTGATCTTTCGGACTTCGCCGATTTCCGGGCGACGGATCGCAGGAAATCCCGCGTCTGGCAGACCGATCTGCCGTTCGTGGATTCTGCGGGATACGAAATTTGGGGAAGCGCGCGAAGCGGGGCGGACCGCGGCGTTCGGATGGGACAGGGCATTGACGCCTCGATCCCCGCGCCGCTTTTTTCGCCACGTATCACGTCCGCGCAACTGTTTCAGGATATGATTAGATCGACCGGGCCCACCTGTCATCCACTCGGAAGGGATCTTATAAACGCGCCCGGCGAGGGTTTTTTGAGCAGTGCCTCAGCATTCTCTCTCTGCTCCCTTCGTCTCCGCCCAACGCACTCGCTCTCGCCTCCGCACAACTTCTCCTCACGCATCTCGCCGACAGCCATGGTCAAGGAGAAGACGGCAGCGCTGGAACGCGCGAAGAAGGCGTTGGCGACGGAGAAGGCGAAGGGGAGATCCACCAGTTGCGGCGGGTCTTCGTCTAGATCTCGCCTGCCGAAAGGCTGGGTCCAGGGAGATTGGATCCAATCGACCACCACGGAGACGGATCTCCTCAACATGGCCAACGAGGGCCTGATCCCTCATGGAACTGCAAGGCTTCCGGGGAAAGAGTGGCAGCCCCAGCCGGAAGAGGGTGAGTGCGTGCTTCTGGCTACCCATGTCGACCGCGGATTTTCTTTGCCTCCGAGCGTTTTCTTCCGTGGTTTCTTGAACTTCATTAGAGCGCAACTCCACCACTTCACCCCAAATTCTATCGCCTATCTTGCCGCGTTTGTGTCCATGTGTGAGAGTTTTCTGGGTTGTCGACCGCATTGGGGTTTGTTCAAGCACATATTCACGTGTCGCTCTCAGACTGTGAAGAAGGCGAGCCCAGGCGATGAAAAAACCCAAGTTGTCCAAATGTGTGGGGGTCTGGGGATCCAGGTGAGGAACAAGAGCACCTTCCCAGCCATGACATTCCCCGAGTCAGTCAGAGGCTGGCAGTCGACCTGGTTCTACTGCCAGGATCAGCCGACGCCGGGGCAGTCGAGTGGACTCCCTCAGTTCACCATGGGCCGAGTGAACAAGCCCTCCTCTCTGAAGGTGATTCCGGAGGAGAAAGCTGACGTGAAGATGCTGATGGAGCGTGTAGTTCAGTTGGTTCGGGAGGGAGTGACGGGTATGGATCTCCTGGAGGTTTTTCTTAGGCGTCGTATCCAGCCTCTTCTGTTCCGGAGCCATTGCATGTGGTTGTACCGCGGGACTGAGGATGAGACTCGGGTCAATCCAGAAGCAGTCGACGATGCCACTCTGGAAAGGTGGATGGCCGCTGTTACTGGGAACAAGGATAACCCTCGTGGAGCCAGAAGGATTCCTCCACTCGACCACCACAGTGATCCAAACAAGGCATGTCTGCTCCACTTCCCATTGTATTCTTGTCACATTTATTCCTATTTTCTCTGCCGATCGGTCGACTGATCTTTGTCTTGATGTCTATCAGGTCCTCACTGAGCTGTACTCGATGCCCAATGGAGCACAGGCTCCGACTGAGGAGGGAGAAGCGAGCGGGGGCGAGAGCCAGGAGGAGGAGTGGGACTCGGACGCCGCTGAGGATGATGATGATGACGATGACGATGATGATGATGATGAGGAGGACGAAGAAGAGGAGGAGGAGGAGGTCGCACCACCGCGCTTGGAAAGGCGGTCGAAGCTTGTCCATGACCCTGCGACTGATCGTGGCAAGGGGGTTGCGACTGTTACACAGTCGACCAAGCGCCCTCGGATCACCTCTCCGGCGTCGACTGAAAAGGCGTCGAAGCAGCCCAGGGCGGCCCCGTCAAAGCCGACCAAGCTCCTGCCGAAGATGAAGGTGTCCATCCCCACCATATCAGGGTAATCATGCTGCTTAAGTCTTCTTGTTTTGTGCGAACTTTATCTCTGGTTGGCGCTGGAGTTAGTCGACTGATTCTTTGGAGTTGCGGTGCTGCTACTTCTGAGACCTCAGCCCGGGCTGACGACCATGAGATGGAGGACGCAGCAACCTCAAAACCTGGTACTATACTCTTAACACCGTTTCTAGTCGACTGACTCATGATCTCTAATTCTGATTCTTTTCTGTAGCTCCATCCAATGTTGTTATCACTCTCCCTGATGATGATGAAGATGAGGAACCGCTGAAGCACAGAAGGAGTAGGAAAGCGTCTGCCGGAAGGGTGCCCCAGGATGTGACGGTGCCTGAGACTCTGGTCGCGGAGGAGGAGAACACCACTCGACACACTGTGTCCTTCGCAGATCCACTGACGAGTGCTCTGCAGCCCTCCCTCTTCACGACGCACCACGTCCCAGAGGACCAAGGCTGGCGCCGCGAAGGAGGCGATACGCCAGGCAGGGATCATGATGGAGCAGTTGAAGACCATCCGGGATGCGAGCCAGGCAGCTTACGACGCCAGTTCCGCCCTTCAAAGCAATGTTCAGGTCAGTCGACCACCGCTTGTTCTGTTAGGATATGCTATCAAAAACTTTTCTTTCCAGAATTTATAGTAATCACCCACTGGGTGTGTCGGTTTAAACTCCGTGTTAGCGGGGGCACGCTGAGTGCACCCGCTGGGTGTAGTCCCCAAGGCTAAGGTCGACTGCTGGTAGTCGGCCTTAGGCTTTATAAGTTCAGTCTTTCCGTCATTCGACTATGGCGAATGGATTTCGCAAACCGGTGGGGGCACGCTGAGTGCACCCACTGGGTGTAGTCCCCAAGGCTAAGGTCGACTGCTGGCAGTCGGCCTTAGGCTTTATAAGTTCAGTCTTTCCATCATTCGACTATGGCGACTGGATTTCGCAAACCGGTGGGGGCACGCTGAGTGCACCCACTGGGTGTAGCCCCCGAGACTGTGGTCGACTGCTTGCAGTCGATTACAGTCTTAAAGAATACATCTTGTTTTTTTTTTGAGGTCGACTGGTCGACTCTGTCTTCAATAGGATTAGTGGGGGCACGCTGAGTGCACCCACTGGGTGTAGTCCCCGAGACTACGGTCGAATGCTTGTATTCGGCTGTAGTCTTAGAAACGCATGATTTTTCCTTTTCCACTCGGAAGTGAATTATCTTTGACATTTAGTCGATTGATTCTTCGCAGAGATCCTGTGACCTTGCGGCTCGCTACACTGAGCTGGAAAACAAGCACATTCAGCTCGAGCTGGATTTGAAGCTGGCTCAGGAGAATCTGACGAAGGCAAAGGAGGAGACCAAAGGTATGTTTGGTGAGACCTCGACGACTGCTTTTTCCCTTTATTTGTTTCAAAATCTGATCTTGCTGTAACTTGCAGGTAAGGTGAAGGAGGCCCAACAGAAAAAAGACCTTGAACTAGCTGAGAAGATCAAGCTTGCTGACGAGAAGTTAGCTTCAGTCACCAAGCTTGAACAAGAAAATACCAATCTGAAAGCTGCTCTTGGGAAGAAAAATGATCTGGAGGCCTTCCTGAGTGGTCTTGCCAAGAAGCTGTTCCTTATGCTTGAAGGTAAACCTTTACGCTCAACAATCATTTTCAACTGTGATTTTTCCATTCGACCATTGCCTTGACTCGGTGATCGCCCTTGCAGAATTTTGTCAAGACTTTGAAGAAGAGACTAGCCGGCTGGAACCAAACCTTGACCCCGTCAATTCTCCGGTGAACGACGAAGTTGCCATGAATGTTTTCCGACTGGAGTCCCGTGTTGCAGCTGTCGTGGACTATCTTGCAAGGCTGAAGGTCGCCACATCTCGCATCGACTCAACGCTCTGGCCCAGGGAGACACTCCAGAATGACCTCGAGTCACTGATGGCTCGCTTGAACACGGTCCCTGGTCGAGTGCAGGAGTGGAAAAAGTCCTCGGCTCGGTGCGGTGCAGATGTTGCTCTGTGTCTGGCCCGAGTCCACTGCAAAGATGCGCGAGAAGACAAGCTGGCGGCCCTCCGGGTGGCCAACACCAAGAAACACGACTTCAGGTCCTTTATGGAAACTTTCATTGCTGCTGCCACTCGGATCGCGGATGGAATTGATCTTGATGAGTTTGTTGCACCTTCTAGCCCTCCACAGGAGGGGTAAAAAACTTCTTTTAAGCTCGACGCTTTAAATTTTCCTCGATATGCCGAGTGGAGTTGTAACCGATAAACCTTAACAGGCTTAGCGCCTGAGCACTTTCGGTTCCTTTAGGTATCATTCCGAACTTGAATTTGATGTTTGAATATGATTGCTTTTGGCTTGAAATGTCTTTTGCAGGTTCAAAGCAAGACGCTCACTGCAGTCGACTTATTCCTTAATCCACTTAGGTGAGCGCTGGGCTGCAGCTAAGCCCCCGAGTGAGGGGTTTGCTCTTCACTCGGTAGGATTTTTATATCTTAGGCGAGCACTGGGATGCAGCTAAGCCCCCGAGTGAGAGGTTTCCTCTTCACTCGGTAGGATTTTTATATCTTAGGCGAGTACTGGGCTGCAGCTAAGCCCCCGAGTGAGAGGTTTGCTCTTCACTCGGTAGGATTTTTATATCTTAGGCGAGCACTGGGCTGCAGCTAAGCCCCTGAGTGAGAGGTTTGCTCTTCACTCGGTAGGATTTTTATATCTTAGGCGAGCATTGGGCTGCAACTAAGCCCCCGAGTGAGAGGTTTGCTCTTCACTCGGTAGGATTTTTATATCTTAGGCGAGCACTGGGCTGCAGCTAAGCCCCCGAGTGAGAGGTTTGCTCTTCACTCGGTAGGATTTTTATATCTTAGGCGAGCACTGGGCTGCAGCTAAGCCCCCGAGTGAGAGGTTTGCTCTTCACTCGGTAGGATTTTATATATCTTAGGCGAGCACTGGGCTGCAGCTAAGCCCCCCGAGTGAGAGGTTTGCTCTTCACTCGGTAGGATTTTTATATCTTAGGCGAGCACTGGGCTGCAGCTAAGCCCCCGAGTGAGAGGTTTGCTCTTCACTCGGTAGGATTTTTATATCTTAGGCGAGCACTGGGCTGCAGCTAAGCCCCGAGTGAGAGGTTTGCTCTTCACTCGGTAGGATTTTATATCTTAGGTGAGCATTGGGCTGCAGCTAAGCCCCCGAGTGAGAGGTTTGCTCTTCACTCGGTAGGATTTTTATATCTTAGGCGAGCACTGGGCTGCAGCTAAGCCCCCGAGTGAGAGGTTTGCTCTTCACTCGGTAGGATTTTTATAACTTAGGCGAGTACTTGGACTGCAGCTAAGCCCCCGAGTGGAAGTCTGGCTTACCACTCGGTAGGATTTTGATAACTTAGGCGAGTACTTGGACTACAGCTAAGCCTCTGAGTGAAAGTCTGGCTTACCACTCGGTAGGATTTTTATAACTTAGGCGAGTACTTGGACTGCAGCTAAGCCCCCGAGTGGAAGTCTGGCTTACCACTCGGTAGGATTTTATTTAATCTTAGGCGAGTACTTGGACTGCAGCTAAGCCCTTGAGTGGAAGTCTGGCTTATCACTCGGTAGGATTTTATTTAATCTTAGGCGAGCACTGGGCTGCAGCTAAGCCCCCGAGTGGGAGGTTTGCTCTTCACTCGGTAGGATTTTATTTAATCTTAGGCGAAACGGATTCGCAGCTAAGCTTTCGAGTGGGAGTCTGGCTCACCACTCGGTAAGGATTTTTACAAACTTAGGCGAAACGGATTCGCGGCTAAGTCACCCACTGAGGGGAAAATTTTATTGGACAAAAATTATGGAGGAACTATGACACTATTATTTTGAAATCCATGAACTACAGGAGTACTTTATTGCAACTCATCCGAGTGATAAACTTAAGTGTAAAATGGGCGGAGTAGTTCCGCGTTCCAAGCTCGGGGCTCGTCGATATTATGTTCGACGTTGTAAAGACGGTACGCCCCATTGTGGAGAACTTTGGTGACGATGAAGGGTCCTTCCCAAGAAGGAGCAAGCTTGTGATGTTTCTTCTGATCCACTCGGAGAACTAAATCTCCTTCCTGGAAGGCTCGACCGTCACATTTCTGGCGTGGAAACGACGCAAATCTTGTTGGTAGATGGTCGATCGGATCAGAGCCATCTCCCTTTCTTCCTCTAAAAGGTCGACTGCGTCCTGCCGCGCTTGTTCAGCTTCTGCTTCGTTGTAGATCTCAACTCGAGGAGCATTGTGGAGAAGATCACTCGACAAGACTGCTTCAGCTCCGTAGACCAAGAAGAATGGAGTTCTTCTGGTCGATCGATTAGGTGTGGTCCGCAGTCCCCAAAGCACCGAGGGAAGTTCGTCGACCCACGCTCCAGCTGCATGCTTGAGCTCACGCATCAGTCAGGGTTTCAATCCCTTGAGAATCAGGCCATTGGCTCGCTCTGCTTGTCCATTCGTCTGCGGATGGGCGACTGAAGCGTAGTCGACTCGTGTGCCTTGAGAGTTGCAGAAATCCCTGAATTCCTCTGAGTCAAAGTTCGACCCATTATCCGTAATGATGCTGTGCGGGACTCCATATCTGAATATCAGTTCCTTGATGAAGCTAACAACAGTACCGGCGTCAAGGTTCTTGATTGGTTTAGCCTCAATCCACTTGGTGAACTTGTCGACTGCCACCAGTACATGCGTGAAGCCACTTCGACCTGTTCTCAAAGAACCGACCATGTCCAACCCCCATACTGCGAAAGGCCAGACGAGTGGAATGGTCTTCAGAGCTGATGCAGGCTTGTGCGACATATTCGAGTAGAACTGACATCCCTCGCACTTATCCACTATTTCCTTTGCCATCTCATTCGCCTTTGGCCAGTAAAATCCGGCTCGGTATGCTTTGGCCACGATGGTCCGAGAGGACGCATGATGACCACAGGTCCCCGAGTGGATATCATTAAGGATGATTCGACCTTCTTCTAGTGTTATGCACTTCTGACCAACTCCAGTCGCGCTTTCTCTATATAACTGTCCTTTGATTATGGTAAAGGCTTTAGATCGACGGAGGATCTATCGAGCCTCTTCCTCATCCTCCGAAAGCTCTTTTCTCAGGATATACGTGATATACGGAACTGTCCAGTCGGGAATGACCACCAAGACCTCCATGACCAAGTCGACCACTACTGGGACTTCAACCTCAGTCGGATCTGTGGCACTCTTGGGCTGTGGAGCTTCTTTGGTGAAAGGATCTTCTTTGACTGACGGAGTGTGTATATGCTCCAAGAACACACGACTCGGAATGGCTCCTCTCTTGGAACCTATCTTTGCTAGATCATCAGCTGCTTGATTTTGCAGTCGGGGTATATGATGGAGCTCCAACCCCTCGAACTTCTTTTCCAGCTTCCTCACTACACTGCAGTATCGAGTCATGGCTGGGCTTCTCACGTCCCACTCCTTCATCACTTGGTTGACCACTAAATCTGAATCGCCATGGACCATCAAGCGACGGACGCCGAGTGAAATGGCCATGTGCAATCCGTATAAGAGGGCCTCATACTCTGCCTCATTGTTGGAGGAATCAAAGTGAATCTGGAGCACATATCTGAGCTTATCTCCTCTGGGAGAAACCAGGACAACCCCAGCACCGGAACCATTCAACATCTTAGAGCCATCAAAAAACATGGTCCAATGCTCCGAGTGAACTTCAGTCGGCTGCTGCTGTTCAATCCACTCGGCGAGGAAATCTGCTATTGCCTGGGACTTAATGGCTTTCTTTGCTTCAAACTTGATATCAAGGGGAAGAAGTTCAATCGCCCATTTCGCCACTCGACCAGTTGCATCTCTGTTGTGCAAAATCTCTGATAGTGGAGCGTCGCTGATGACTGTGATGGAATGATCAGAGAAATAATGAGCAACCTTCTTTGTGGTCATGTATATTCCATACACAAGCTTCTGATAATGAGGATATCTCTGCTTGGATGGAGTCAAGACTTCAGACAAATAATACACTAGGCGCTGAACTTTGAAAGCTTTTCCTTCTTCTTCCCGCTCGACCGTAAGCACTGTACTGACGACTTGTCTTGTGGCTGCGATATAAAGCAACAGAGGCTCTTTGCTGATTGGAGTAGCAAGCACCGGCTGGGTGGAGAGCAGAGCTTTTAGCTCGGCAAACGCTGCATCAGCTTCTGGAGTCCACTCGAACTTGTCTGCCTTCTTCATCAGTCGGTAAGGTCAAGGAAGAAGAAGGAGGGGGCTCTCTCCCCCTCGCTTCCGTTGGCGCCGGAACGTCACCGGGGGCCATCATCATCACCGCAATCTACACCAACACCTACGCCATCTCCACCAGCATCTCCATCACCTTGCCTCCTCTATCTACAGTGGTCCACTCTCCCGCAACCCACTGTACCCTCTACTTGAACATGGTGCTTTATGCTTCATATTATTATCCAATGATGTGTTGCCATCCTATGATGTCTGAGTAGATTTTCATTGTCCTATCGGTGGTTGATGAATTGTTATGATTGATTTAATTCTCTTGTGGTTATGTTGCTGTCCTTTGGTGCCCATCATATGAGCGCGCGTGTGGATCACACCATAGGGTTAGTTGTATGTTGATAGGACTATGTATTGGAGGGCAAGAGCGACAGAAGCTTCAACCTAGCATAGAAATTGATGCATACGGGATTGAAGGGGGACCAATATATCTTAATGCTATGGTTTTTACCTTAATAACGTTAGTAGTTGTGGATGCTTGCTAATAGTTCCAATCATAAGTGCATAGACTTCCAAGTCAGGGATGACATGCTAGCAGTGGCCTCTCCCACATAAAACTTGCTATCGGTCTAGTAAAGAAGTCAATTGCTTAGGGACAATTTTGCAACTCCTACCACCACTTTTCCACACTCGCTATACTAACTGTATTGCTTCTTTACCTAAACAGCCCCTAATTTTTATTTACGCGCTCTTTATTATCTTGCAAACCTATCCAAAAACACCTACAAAGTACTTCTAGTTTCATACTTGTTCCAGGTAAAGCGAACGTTAAGCGTGCGTAGAGTTGTATTGGTGGTCGATAGAACTTGAGGGAATACTTGTTCTACCTTTAGCTCCCAGTTGGGTTCGACACTCTTACTTATCAAAAGGGGCTACAATTGATCCCCTATACTTGTGGGTTATCACCGTCCGCGGATTTCTTCACTCCGCCGCCGCCGTAGCTGTCTTCCTCTACCAAGTTAGGGCGTGGAAGATCTAGACTGACGAACTTCCAATCTACATTCCCAGTTCGTCGTGTTTTTCTTCAAGGGTAATTAAAAGCTACTTTTACTACCCTTATTGATTCCAATGATTTCTTCAAAATATTCAAAACGTGTTTATTCTTCAATCTTCACTCTAAACACCTCATACAAACATCTGTTCTTGCTCTGTTTCCCTAAGCCATGTTTTTCTTCAAGATTCCTCAATTGTGTGAATTTTCAATCTATACAACTCTGGAACCTAAGACAAAGAACGCTTAGTGAAATTCCTCAAGACTCATCTAGTCAAATTCCTCAAACTTGTTCTTATTTGCAAAAACTTCTGAGAACGCATATGAACTCTCCAAATTCTTCGCACCTATACTCTGTTCACAGGTACTCATGTCCGCTGCTGAATCACTAGGTTCTCATCAACTTAACTCATTTGCAGCATTCCGCGAAGAAAAACTGCATACCTCTTCAGAGAACTCAATAGTTCTGTAAGTTCATATAGTGCCACCCTTAGTTGGTTTTGGAGTATTGACGACAAACCTGGTTGAGGGACTAATGTGTTTGTGAGAATTACAGGATAACACAGGTAGAAGTCCCTCATTGATTCGGTTTTCCTACCAGAGATGACCCCTAAAAATGTATGAAGACATTGAAGTCAAAGGTGGTATGTGAAGACATTCACATTGAAGACTATGACAAGAGAAGACATTGCATGAAGACAATGGAGCGCGAAGACTTAGTTGTTTCGTCGTTCTATTTCTTCTTTGTTGAGTCATAGGAACCACCATACTATTAAGTGGGGTCCAAGTGAACCAGCCAGAATGACTGAAGTGATGCTTAACCAAAATCCTATGTCTTCGTGCGAAGACAATGAGATCAAATCTTATCCAGAGCTGGATAAGTCAGCTTTGCTTGTAGCCCAAGTAAAGTTGCAGTGTGTGTTTGAAATCAGACCATTGGAACACGTGTCGGTTCCTTAGTGACCTAGGGTCATTTCGGACAAATTAGGTTGGGTTGCCTAGTGGCTATCAATAGCCCACCCCCTACAACCATAAACGGTTGGCTGCTCAGAGTTAGTATACGGCTTTTTTCGTTTGAGAGCAACCCACCTTGAAGCTTTTGAGAGAGAATTCCTTGCGAGGAAAAATCCCTAAACACCTAGAGCCAAAGAGTGTTAGGCATCACTTAAGTCTTCCTGTCTGTGTGATCTGAAGACTTATTACACTTGAGGACTGTGAATCCTCCAGTCGGTTAGGCGTCGCGTTCTGAGCATCCAAGAGTCATTGTGGATCGCCAGTGAACGAAGTCTATGAAGGTTTGGAAGTCTACCTTGAAGACTTACCAGAGTGATTGGGCGAGGACTAGGTGTCCTTAGCTCAAGGGGAATAAGGTGAAGACACGGTCTTCTGAGTTAAATCTCAGCCTCCCTAACCAGACGTACAGTTGTCATAGCAACTGGAACTGGTCCAACAAATCAATGTATTCTACGAGCTACTGGTTCTATCTTCCCCATCTCTTTATTTATAGTTGGTCCTTGTGAAGTCATTGCTTGTCTGCATTATCTTCTGTCTTCACTGTCTGACTGCTTGTTCTGATTGGCTTCATACTATCTTCCATCCTGATCTATACTGCCTAGCTGCTATTAGTCTTTATGCTTTCATTTCATTGAATACTTGACTATGGCTCGCTTAGTGTAGTCTAGCTTCCGCTGCATGGTAATAGGTTTATTTCTATCGTTTGTCTTTGAAACTTCCATGTTTTGAAGACTTTCATAAAAATCTCCTATTCACCCCCCCCCCTCTAGTCGATCACTAGCACTTTCAATTGGTATCAGAGCAAGGTACTCCCTTGTTCTGTGTGATTCAGTTTAACCACCTGGAGTTTTAGCTATGTCGACTGCAGGGATAATCAAAGTCTCCACTGCGTGCCCAGTCTTCGATGGAACTGAATATCCCTACTGGAAGAATAAGATGCACATGCATATTGAAGCCATTGATGTCGACCTCTGGTATGTCATCAAGAATGGCGTCCCCAAGGCCGGTGAAGGTGTCACCGCTGCTGATGTCAAGAAGTTTGTTCAACTGGACTCCACTCCCAAGAACATCATCTGTGGTCATCTGACCAAAGGGCAGTATGGCCGTGTGAGTGCTCTGGAAACATCTAATCTAGTTTGGGACTGGCTATCCAAGGTCAACGAAGGCGTCTCAACCCAGAGAGATCAAAGAATCAGTGTCCTTCGCAACCTCTTCAACCGCTTCAAGAGAAACGACAATGAGAATGTTTAGCTCGCGTTTGACCGACTCACTGATATTACAAATGAGCTTCAAGCCCTCGGCGCTAGTGAGATCACCAAGCATGAAGTCGTCAAGACACTCCTGAGATCACTTGACAGCTCATTTGACACCCTAGCCCTGATGATTCAAGAACGCCCTGACTTCAAGACACTCGATCCGTCTAACATACTTGAAAGGCTCAACACACATAAGTTTTAGCTTTCTGAGAAAAGAGACATCTACGGTAAAAGCTATTTCCTCATCTGAAGAAGAATCTGATTGCAGTTCAGATGATCCTGAACACATTGGAAAGGAGCTTGCTATGCTTGTGAAGAAGTTTCAGAAATTCACCAAGAAGAAAGGCTACAGAAAGTCCTCACTATCTAGCTCAAGGAATGATGAAGCTTCTGCTCATGACTACAAGAAGAGAACATGTCACAAGTGCAAGAAACCTGGTCACTACATCTCTGAGTGTCCGGAGTGGGACAATGAGAACAACAACAAGAAGAAGAAGAGCAAGGAATATGATTCTGACGACAAGAAGAAGAAGAAATACTCAAAGTATTCTTCCAAGTCTTCCTCAAAGTCTTCATCACACAAGAAGAGCTCATCTGGCAAGGCTCGTGCGTTTGTTGGCAAGAAAATGGATTCAGAGGAGGAGTCCGTTTCTGAGGAGGCGGAAGTGGAGTCTGAGGAGGATTCTGATTCTGGTGTTGCAAGTCTCGCTACAACATACGTCGCCAAGTCCATCTTCAACCCTGAAGACAATGACTTCATCACTGACGCCGATGCAAATGACAAGGACTACTCCGCTCCCACCTACTGCTTCATGGCATGCGGTGCCAAGGTAAACACATGCACTACTCACTATCAAACATCCAGGGAAGATGACTCTGATTGTGGTTCCAACCCCAGCTACAAAACACTTGCTAAAATTGCAAATGAATAACAGAAAGCTATGGAACATATTCAAAAACTGTTAGACAAAAGCGATGACCTGTTAGATGCTGAAATGACTCGATCTCAGTCCTTAATTGAAGACATAAAAATTCTTCATGTTAAGTATGAGAAACTTGAAAGTCGTCATGAAACACTCTCAACAACTCATGAAAAGCTTTCCTATTGTTATCTTCAAAGGAAGCAAGATCTTGAGAAATTGAGAGCGGCTCATGAAGATCTTCAAAAGGAATACGAGTCACTTCGCGCCAAACAGATCAGTTCCGCTCAGGAAGGATTTGAACCACCATGTCTTAAATGCATTGAGCGTGACAACGCTACTTCTGTTACTAGATGTTCTACTGCTGCTACTATTGCAATATCTTCAACTGTTGATGTGGTAACTAACCCCTCTGCTGAGGATACCACTGCTATTGCTGATGAAAATGCTAGGTTGAAGACATTGCTTGAAACAGGGATGTACAAAAGTCTCAAAGTACATCAGACGCTATGTGATGTCCTCAAAAGGCAGATCCTGAACCGAAACACTAGGAAAGAGGGTGTTGGGTTCGAAAGGAAAATGAATGTTGATGGTTCTTACTGGAAACCTGAGCAGTACCTCAAAACCACATGGGTTGCTGCAAATGAACCTTCAATGGATCCATCCACCCTATCTGGCTTCACTTGTGCTAATCCCATTGTTATTGATGAATCCTTTGATGCAAAATATAAACTGTTTAAGAATCAGAATGGTGAAGTGTTTGCCAGGTATATTGGTACTAACTGCAGGAATGTGCCACCTATGAAGAAAGTCTGGGTGCCGAAAAAGTGTTTGGAGAATCTTCTTGTGAATGTCGTCATGACACCACAAGTGAAGAAGACAAACCCCATACCACAGGCTTCATATGGTCCAAAGGCCTCATACAGACAAAGGACTCACCTGAGTCACACTAACGCAAATGTTTTGCAGGGAAACCGCCATGTTCATATGACCAAGAACTACTCTACTTATTCTTATGAGTACTACTTTCCTCATGCAAGACTATTTGCTAGGGCTCCAAAGCCAAAGTTCTCAAATGTTGCACTTAGCCTCATTGCTTCGAAGCCACCCTTGAAGATGTGGGTGGCTAAGAAAGCTTAGCTCTCTTTCACAGGGAAGGGTCTCCAGCCGAAAATCAAATTCGTCTGAAGCTATTGTTGGGGTCCATAAACATCTTGTAGGGCGCAAGATCAAATGCCCAAATAGTCTTATTATGTATTTTGTTCCTGAGTTGCTTGCTACTTGCCCTATCAGTCCTAACCTCAATCTAAGCTTTCATAATCCACTTGCTCGTCAAATGTTTATGCTTCACAATTCTCTTCGTGAAGCCTATCCCCCTAACTGCACAGTAGGGTATGACACCAGCTGCTTCAGAATGGATAATTGATAGTGTGCATACTAATCACATGACTTGCAAGCGAAGTCTTCTCATGGACTCAACTTTACGTCCATCTGGCAAGAGTCACATCACATTTGCTGATACTGGTAAAAGCAAGGTATTGGGTCTAGGTAGAGTTGCAATCTCAAAGTATCAACACATGGATAAAGTGGTGCTTGTTGAACCCCTTGGTTTCAACTTAATGTCTGTCTCAATGCTTTGTGATTTAAACATGATTGTGATATTTGGAAGATATCGTCGCCTTGTTGTAATGGAATTTGACAAGTCTCTAGTATTTGAAGGGTATCGGAAAGATGATTTGTACGTGGTAGATTTCTCAGCAGGACCACAACTTACCGTATGTCTTCTAGCCAAAGCTTCAGAATGCTGGCTCTGGCATCTGAGGCTAGGGCATGCTGGCATGAGCAACTTGCACACTCTTGCAAAGAAGAAGCATGTCATAGGCATCGAGGGCATCAAGTTCAAGAAGGATCACTTATGCGGTGCCTGTGAAGCAGGAAAGATGACGAGGGCCAAGCATCCCTCGAAGACAATCATGACAACAACTCAACCCTTCGGTCCCACTCACTACTCAACTCTTACTACTACTGCTTGTCTCTATGGCTTCATCATTGTTGATGATTATTCAAGATATACATGGGTGCATATAATCCTCTACAAGACTGAAGTGCAGGATGTCTTCAGACGCTTCGCCAATCGAGCCATGAACAAGTATGGCGTCAAGATCAAGTACATCAGAAGTGACAATGGCACTGAATTCAAGAACACCGGCCTTGACACTTATCTTGATACTTTGGGCATCACTCATGAATTCTCAGCTCCGTACACGCCACAGCAGAATGGCATCGTGGAACGCAAGAACAGAACACTTAATGAGATGGACCGTACGATGCTCGATGAATACAAGACTCCAAGAAAGTTCTGGCCTGAAGCCATTGATACTGCATGCCATATCATCAACCGTGTTTATCTTCACAAGCTTCTGAACAAAACATCATATGAGCTCCTCACTGGTAAGAAGCCAAATGTCAGTTACTTCAGAGTGTTTGGTGCCAGGTGCTGGATCAAGGATCCACATCACGCTTCAAAATTTGCACCAAAAGCACATGAAGGTTTTATGCTTGGATACGGAAAGGATTCGCACTCCTATAGAGTCTTCAACCTCTTTCACTATAAAGTTGTTGAAACTGTGGATGTGCGGTTGTAGCGACCTGACCTCAAACAATCAAGTCTCTGTGTTTCAGTGTCATCCCTGGATCTTTAATGCTAACACACACAGTACTCGAAGGATTTATAACAAAGTAGCAATCACACACTTATTACATCGAATGTCTCAAAAGAGAACTTATTACAATAATATGGCTTAAGGCCATCTAATGCGATAACAGCGGAAGGCTTGGAAGATAAAGTGAGTCCATCAACTCCAACGTCATAGCTGAGCTGCACAGCAACGACCTAACATACCTTACTCCTCGTCTGAAAAGTCCGCAACATAATACGTTGCAGCCCGAGAACGGGTCAGCACCTGGAATATGCTGGCAATGTAACACAGTAGAGCAAGAACAGAATAAAGCTATCACTACATGCATATTTGGCTGGTGGAAAGCTCTATGGTTAAAGTTTTTGCGAAAAGCCAATTTTTCCCAACAACAAAGGAATAGATTTTAATTTAACTATCATGATAGTTGAACAAATATTGAGAAGGTAACCCCAACTCAATCCCAATTAAAGTAACTAACAACCCAACAATATTAATTAAGAGTGATGAGATACATGTGATAACTCAAGTACTAGATACTCAAGATTGTCCACAACCGGGGACACGGCTAATCATGATTAGTTTGTACACTCTGCAGAGGTTTGCGCACTTTTCCCCACAAGACTTGATTGCCTCTGTTGGAGTTCTCGCACTACATGGTGTTTGAGAAACGGATGTCTGAGACACAGTCTTTCAGAAACATTAACTCTCTACTCCGGGTAGAACATACCAAACTACAAAACCCACTACCTGCTGATCTACCTCTTCAAGAGCTTCACATAACTTACTCAACTATGCTAGAGCCCATAATAGCTTGTGGCTGCACACGGAAGTTTCTAGCATGAATCATCTCAGTTCCCTTTGAGCCTGGGTGGCGGTCCATAGGAAGATCACACGAGTACCCCGGGATTTCCAAAAAAACAGACAACACTGGGTTCCCCAGGTGCCTCAATCCACCCAGATGTTAATTTAAGTTGCCACCTTAAGTTGAACCATTAATTATATCATGGATTCCACTCAAACCCGAACCACGTCTACGAGCATAGCATAGCAATATAAGCAACGCGTAGAAGTAACTCCCAAGGGTTTTGATAGTAACAGGCCAATAGGTTCTATCTCAACAACTACTTCCCAACCCACAAGTTAATGACATCCTAATCAATGAATTGTTTTAGGATTGGAACTAACGCATAAAAACTGGTATGAAAAGATTATGGTCAACGTGTTACTTGCCATGCTGACGATCCGCAAAACCTAGGGATTTGTAGTAGCACGCTTCGCACTCCGGGTGTTCTATCGCAAACAAACAATAACATACATAAGCAACAAGAAAAGATGCACAATCCAAACTCAAAAACGAGGGGTTGACCAGAAAGTTCAGCTTAAGAACTCTGGTTTGCAAAAAGAATCAAATCAAACGAAGCAACGAAACTCAAACGGCGCAAGAAACAAGATCCGTTTACTAATCGGAACTAAGGTCAAATTTTACAGTACAGAAATCTTGTTCAAGTTGATTAAACAGAAAGAGGGTCTTGAGACGAAGATCTAGGCGCTTGAATCGCCTGATTCCGACTAACGAGCGACAAGACAAACAGAAACTAAGATCGGATCAGAAATCGCGATCGAAAATAATCGCGGATAAAATCCAATAAAAGAAAACTGACAAACAGACTAACGAACGAACGTTCGTTAACTGTAACTAACGGGCGAACATCGTTTGCTAAGACGAACGTACGGACGAACGTCCGCTAAAAAGAAAACCGAAAAAACCGGTGAACCGAAAAAAACGGATCTAGGGGTTTCTAAAAAAACCGAATGGTTTTTTAAAAAAAACTGGCGGTCTCGGATCCGGCGCGGTACCTCCGGCGAGGGGCTCCGGTGAGGCGGCGGGGCAATGGGGTGGCGGAAAGCGGCGGCGGCTGCGCTCGGCTGCGGCGGCGGCAGCGGCTGCTCGAGACACGGGCGGCGGGGCTACGGTGGTGGTGGTTTGGGGCGGCTGGGCGGCGGCTTATAAAGAGGGGGCGGCTGCTTGGGGGAGGGGGCAAGGCAGCGGCGACGGAGAGGAGGCTGGCTCGGACTCCAAGTCCGGGTTGGCGGCGGCGGTGGCGCACGCGCGGGGAGGCGGTGGCGGCTGGGCCGGCGGCCTGGCTGTGTTCGGCCCAGTCGGGCGGGGGAGTTTTTTTAAATAATTTCGCCGGCAGAAATAAAATCCTAGAAAATAAAATAAAAAAATCTAAAAATACCAAAACAAATTTTCA